>NC_091132.1:31249605-31397105 GCF_040183065.1 Periplaneta americana | reverse complement strand
ATCACAATTATAACTTCAATTTGACTGCGCCCGTAAGAAAAATATTATTTGACAAAACGTTCCCAAATGACATGATCTGTTATGTGTGAAGGTTTGTAAAAGGTTACCTTCCACCCTGTATATGATACCTTGACTTTTACAATGCGCGAAATCTTTCTCACAATGTGCAATACATTTCACTTTTAATTTCTTGTCTACAAAGTAATTAAATATCTATTTCATACTGTAGTTGATATTACATTTACGGTAAGGATGAAAGTTTTTTATTGTGCTCTGTCGAAATATCGTGCATACAAACCCCTGAAGAGGGAAAAGTGCATTGAGTGAACTTTGTCATTTAGAGATATTTATAAATTTGTGAAAATGTTACACAAATCTATGAACTCCATTTTACATCTCTTTTATCATTTCAAGTATATTCATAGGTTTTCGCTGGTGGTAGCAGTGCTTTTATGTGTATGTTCCACATCTTCCGTCTCTCGTACCACTGTAATGAAAACATATTTGTTAAAGCAAAAATTCAATTTCCAGATTTTGAGAGAGAGACACGTGTTTTCATTACCCTCGAGTCTAAAATAATGCCTCTCCTTTTATTTCATCCCTCTGTGTGGGTTTAATAACAGAGCGGCGTTGTGGAGCTGGTAGCATCCATAAGCTACAACTATTGGACTTCATCGTGTCCAGTCTCGTAACTAAAATTATAGCAGTTGTACAAAACATCCCATGCATTAGTAATAAGGTTAATATGTCGTTTAACATATCGCTGGTCGTAGAGGTTCTTGCTACTGGACACATTGCCGTTCTTGCTTCTGGACACATTGCCTGTTCGAAACCGACCTAGGGCTCAGAGTGGTATAGGAAGGAAAATAAAATCTGTAAGTTCCATACAGTAGGTTTACACCACACAAAAGAACAGTAACATCCTAAATTTATTAATAGCTGTTTATAGCTACACTAAGTTTTCTTGTATTGTGGATTAACTTCTCGATAGACAGTACAAATAGGCTACATCTCTTAAGACCATATGAGGCAAATTTAATGTGAAGAAGCGCAATGAATATAAAATCATCATCTTCATAAACTGTAAGTTTAAAACCAACCCGAATTTTTCCCTCTTCGTAGATTTTGCATTATCTAAAGATTCTGTTCGTCCCCCGTTTTCCTTTTCTAGGTCTGTAGTTGTATTGTATTGTATTGAATTGTATTGTATTTATTAACATTCCATGGTATTCATACATTGCTTTACAGCTAGAACATGTAACAAGTCAAAAAACTTAATACTATTATAAAGTCTTAATTTATAGTCACAGTCTGGATGAAATATATACAGACAAGATCTACAATATAGTCTACTAGTACAACACATAGTTTTAGTATCAATTTCATGAAGTGTTATTGAATGCCATGAATTCACTTACAGAATAGAATACGTGAGAAATTAGGTACTTCTTTAATTTGGCCCTAAATAATCTTATGTTTTGAGTTTCATTTTTTATATCGATAGGGAGGCTATTAAAAATTTTTACTGCCATATAACGCACTCGTTTTTGATAGCACTATAGACTTGTCGATGGAGTATGAAAGTCATTTTTTGGCGTGTATTATGCTATGAACTGTTGAATTAGTTACAAAGTTTTCACGATTACATACGAGGAAGACTATTAATGAAAAGATATACTGACAAGCCATGGGCATTATTTGTAGTTTTTTGAAAATAGTCCTACAAGATTCCCTAGATTTGGCACCTACTATTATTCTAATTACTCTTTTTTGTAATAGAAATATACTGTTACTATCTGTGGAATTTCCCCAGAATATTATTCCAAAACTCATTACCGAGTGGAAGTATGCAAAGTATATTGTTTTCAAGGTGTTGATATTTACTATCTTTTGCATAGTTCTAATAGCAAAACAAGCTGAATTTAGTTTGGGGGTAATTTCTTTAATATGATTTTTCCAATTTAACACATTATCGATTTTTAAGCCAAGAAATTTGGTTGTCGTTGTTTCTAATAGGGATCTGTTGTTAATTATTGCTCTAGAAATTTGCGAGGTTGAATTTGGAGAGGATTTAAATTGAATTATGTTAGTTTTGTTACAATTTAATACCAATTTATTGACTGAGAACCAGTCACATATTTTGAAGAGAATTTCCTCTGTTGTAAAGTAGACTAGGTGACAAAAGCTTCTCAACCGAATAATAACAGGTATTCCCCATATTTATTCTGCGTGTCATTTATATCTGTTACTGTTGCTCCAAGATATTTGAATTTTTCCACGCCTTCGAAGGAGTAATTTCCAATTTCTATGTTTCCATTTCGTACAATATTCTGGTCTCGAGACATAATCATATACTTTGTCTTTTCGGTATTTACTTCCATAAAATTATGTATCAAATTTGTTTAATATCGGTATACAATAAATATAGGCCTATGGTTTTACTTCTCATAGAAGATTGGTTTTTTTCCATTTTCAATGCTATCAAATTATTATATACTTTAATTGTTTATGAGATCACATATCATGCAACATCTCAGTTCTCATTATAAAGGGAGTCTAGAGTCTATACTTCGTTCCATATTCTCTGAGAGGAGAAGTAAACATTGCCGGCTGAGGAGACGAGAAGTATAATTGCTATTCAACCAATGGAAATGATCTGATTAGACGCTTGTCTTGAAGTTGGCCGGGTGTAGAAATCTTCAGATCGTCCAACTTGAAGTCAAGCGTGGAATGAGATCTCTGCCATTGGTTGAATAGCAGTTATACTTCTTTCCTCCTCTGCTGGCAATGTTACTTCTCCTGTCAGACATTATGGAACGAAGTATAGGGATTACAGACAATGGCGGATTTATTATTTTATCGACTCAATTCATTTTTATTTGAATGCACATATGTACGGTACCTAGATTGATTAATAAGTATGTTACTGGAGTCATGGTTGGAGCCAGCCAATCAGAAGGAGCATGCACATTGTCTCTACACTTACATTCAATATTATTGACGGGGGACTATAGTTTTGATATACGAGTATATGCCATTCGTATTTATTAATGTAATCTCCATCTTTCTTTGTATTTCACTCCAATCTGTCAAAACACATGTTGACAATTCATGCTTTAATGTTATTTTTCCTATAACTACCAGATGAAAACACATCTGTATTTAATAAATATTAATTGATTAATTAATTAATTAATTAATTAATTCATTCATTCATTCAATTTCGCCACATAATATATTCGTATATCTGTAATTTTCTATACTATCGCTAAAACCTTTCAATTCCCACACTCCTAACCTGATCTATGCTATGCTAATTAAAATGTTTCTATCGCATATCAATTTTCGTTCTTAACTCCGTACAGTTTTAACTTTACTGTAATTCTGTAATAAAGTTCTGTTATTGATGTAGCAAAACATTTGTTGTCTTTCTCTACCATTACATCTTTGCCTAATAATATTTAAAACATAGTTTTCTCTTTCGTGATTTTCTGTCTAGAGTTGTCGCAGCCAAATTTTATCCACTTCATTCTTTAAAGCCCTGTTAGAAAATTTTATTTCATTCATAAGAATTTGATTTGTGCTGATTCTATTTTCTTACCATCTTTACTGTCCAGTTTTTGAAAGCATATATTAATACAGGAGTAGCTATTTTTTAATAAAGTCATTTTATTTATTAATTTTGATGAGTAAATTATATTTTACATTAATATATGTATTTTGTGGTGTCGATTTATCGATACTGCGTTGCATACCAACGATAGCAAACTCTCTGCGTAACTGAAGTTTGCGAGAAGATCGGTCGAGAGTCAGGTAACCACGTTGAGGTTTCTCTACAATCTATTCAGTATTAATACTGGAATAATCTTCTTGTTTGTCATTAATCAAGGCAAGGCAGAACTTAGACTACAGTACAGACAGATTCATTACTTAAGAGTAACTTACTTGTCCTCTAACATCGTGGCGGTTCGACCAGTCCCTGGTAGATGTCCCAGCACAATCCGCTTCCATCATACTGACTATAGCGAGAATGAAACCCTTGGCCATGCGTTGGGCTTCTGCTGTAAAGGAGAACTACTAAGAAACACTCGCCATCATAAAGTAAACTCACTGCTAGTTTCTCTTTGCGAGATCAAAAATGCCACGTCTATGAAGAAGTACAATTCACCTCTTCAACAGGATTCATCCGAGAAGCTAATATTATAGTCATTCATCCGAAGAAAGGCAAAGTTGTAGTTCTCGATCCTACACTTCGTTTCGAAACAACAGTTGACCAGGCAAAGGAAATTGACTTGAAAAATTAAAGTATTTATGAACCATGTATTCCTGACGCGAGCATACCTTACGGTGTACCTCTTAAAAACTAGACAGCCTTGGGACTACGTTTTGGTGGTAGGGGTAGTATATCCAATTTTATATGATGCATATTAAACAATTTGGTATTCAACACCAAAGTGTGGAACAAATTATTATAGGCATCATCAAAGAAATCCTTGAACATTTTGAATTACAGTGAAACCTGTTCAAGACGGAAGTGACATGGTCCTAATTTTTTTTCCGTTGTGGACAGGTTTCCGTGTTATTCAGGTGTGAAGTTAAAATGGAATATTTTATCATTTGCATAAATTAAATACAAAATGGCACGCCGAAAATTGTAGGAATTACAAAAATTCCGTTTAACACTACTGACATTAAATCAGCTTCCTGTCACTTATTTAATTAGTGAATGATCTTGATGAAAATCTCATTTCGTGTATAAATTGTATCGTAACTCACTCATTAAACACTGTAAAGTTTATTAATTACACTAAATTTAATATCTAACACTACATATAATACTGTACTGTATATCACAGCACATTATTTAATTTGACTAGGAGCCTAGAAGCCTTGAATTCTGGATTATCTAATTTCTTTGCCAGTTCAATGGTTTTCTTTGCAGAATGGGTCCAGAAATTTGTATGATCTATGAAAGGGCAAGAATAATCCACTCCCACAACAGTTCATTTATTTCTATGTAACCAGTTGTTTTCTCTTTCCTTTTATGTCACCATTATTGACCCCAAGACACTCACTCATGATACGGCCTTTATTTTTGAAAGTGTTAAGTTACACCTGAGTTTTCCATTCATAAATTTCAACATTATTTTCCATACTCTTCGTTTCTCATTTTCCTCGTTAACTTTTACTTCATCAATTAATGATAGTTCAATATTTTTACACAACTTTTTTTTATCACGAAATCGCTAATACACTTGCGTTCTACCCAGCTACGACAGTATACAGGAGTGAAGCATTGAACATCTTTGAAGGGACTCGTCTGCTTAGTCAATAGGGTAATAAAATTTATGACCATCAGGCCAACACACCCTCGCACCCTCAAAAATTTTACAAAGAAAACTTGTTTTTATTTTAGTGACCAACTAGTATTTCGTACATTCCTTGAAAGCACATACTGTTTCAAAATATAGGTTATATTAAAGTAGTGTGTCTAAAATATTATTTCCGTTTTGAACAGTAGCAGACAGTTTCCGTTTTATTCAGGAAAAATTACACATAATACATATGAATTTCGCCGGGACCAATAAATTGTTCCGAAATAGACAGGATTCCGGATTATTCAGGTTCCGATTTGAACAGGTTTCACTGTATCACCTCTATTTTAAATTCTAATACTTTAATTTGCTGTACATTTTATTTGTTATATATATTTATGTATCATATTATAATAATATGTAGGTTATCTGATTAATTTTTATGGGCATGATTCAAAACGTTCAGTTTTAATTAGAAGTTTGCTATCATTTTTTTAAATTTATACACAATTCACTGTTCTTCACTCAGAAATTTCTGTTTTATAGAATTCAGGATCCCTGTGGTCTGCCAATGTTATTGGTCTGGTATTTAAATTAATATATATATATATATATATATATATATATATATATATATATATAATACACTCAGAAAATGTACGGAATTTTACTACCATTCCTACTATTTTTTTTGACATATCCTTTTACATTTTTTATTATTCTCTTGTTTGTGAATACATTTTCTTTTAATGTATTCACGACTGATTTATTCAGAGCTACACTCTGTAATCCTCGTGATAATGCCATGAAAATATTTCTCTCTTGAAGCCCAGCTTATTTGAAGCTCTGATTAGCGTCAAATCTGTGGTGGAGGCGTTGACATTAATGGTGTGTCAGCCACAATGTAGAGTTTTGTGGAATGAGAACCAGTAACTAACGGTCGTTTAAATGTCACAAGTGCAACCACCTATAATTTAACTTTATTAACTACATATTTCTGAACGATGCCATGGCGACGGAAAATGGATAAACAACGACGATTAAACAAACGTACAGCTGTCAAAAAAAAAATGTGGCAGCACTCATGAACAAAATTTTCTATGTCCACTTCGGATAACGGTGATGTTACATGATGCATGCGCTTATAAAAGCAGTTTCGAAATTAAGATATTTAAGTAGGAATCATTCACGTCTGCGTCTCGTAGGGCAGCGGTAGTGTGTTCGCTTAATGATTCGAAAGTTGTGAGTTGGAGCCTTTTTCAAGTTATCATTTTATTTTGTTATCGTTCTTTAGCGATATAAATAATGTTCAAGTTATCATTTATATTCTTTTATCGTTTTAGTAATATAAATAATATCCAAGTTATCATTTATACTTTGTTACCGTTCTTTAGCGTTATATAGTTTACTAACTTACTACCACAGAAGTCAAATAAAATATAAATCTAATCGACATGAATATCATACTCGAAGACAAAAGTCTACTTTCCCATTAATTGAGCCTAAATGTCATATAAGTGCAGCTCTTAAACATAGTGCTAGTTTCGGACCAAGACTTTATTTTAAAATTGAAGCTTTTAAAAAAGAAATTTATAAAATTATTCATAATAAATGTATTTTTTTTTTACCTTTTATTTCTGTCGACAATATTCATTTGTTATTGAATATCACCTGTTTTTTTTTTTTTGCCTGGCTATTACGGTAGTGGCTAGAAATATTTTTGTTTTATAAATTTAACTTGTACTCACTAGCTAGCTAGTTAAATAAAATAAATATATTGATAAATAAATAAATAAATAAATAAATAAATAAATAAATAAGTAAATAAATAAATAACATTTAATTTATCATTTTATTTTGTTATCGCTCTTTTCTCTATTTCTTTCTCTGTTTCTTCTCTTTCCCATTTATTTCTTCCTTTATTTCGCTCTTTATGTTTCTTTTTCTCTTTCCCTTTTCCTTTCTTTGACTCTTTCTCTCTTCCCTTTCTTATCTCCTTTCTCCTTTATTTCTTTCTTTGTTTCTGCGTTTCTGGCTTTTTCCCTCTTCTAGTTTTCTTCATTCTTTCTTCTCTTTCTTCTTTTCTTTTTATTGCTGTTTTCTTTTTTGTTTTTTTTTTCATTCTTTCATTCTCTCTTCCTTCCTCTTTCTTTTACTTTTATCCTTCCTTGCTTTCTCTTTCTTTCTCTCTGTCTTTCTTTCTCTCCTTTCTCTTTCTTCCTTTCTTCTCAATCTTTCTTCCTTTTTCCCCTTCTCTCTTTATTTTTTCATTTCTTCTCTTTTCTTACTCTTTGTTTATCTTTTTATTTGTTTTCGCTTTTATCCCTTTTAATTTCTTTTTCTTTCTCTCTTTCTTTTCTATTTTCCCTTTTTTTCTTTCTTCCTCTTTTCCTCTCCGTCGTTGTTTCGTCTTCTCTTTCTTCCTTTAATTCTATCTTTGTCTTTCTTTCTTCATTCCTTCCTCTCTTTCTTTCTTTCTTTCTATTTTTCTTTGTTTTTCTTTTTTATACTTTCTCTCGTCTTTTAATTCTTTCTTCTTTTTCTTTGAATTTCTTTCTTTCTTCTTTTCTTTCTTTTGCTCTCTTTCTTTCTTTCTGTTTCCCTTTTTCCAGTCTTTCTCTCTTTCTCCCCTTTTTTAATCTCTCTTCCTTTCACTCTTTCTTCTCTCTTTTTTCAATTCATTCTTTCTTTCTTTTTCTCTTTCTTTCTTCCTCTCTCTGTTTCCCCTCTTTTTTTTCTTTTTCTCTTTTTGCCATTTTTCTTCCTCTTTTTCTTTCTCTTGCTCTTTCTTTTTCTTTGTCCTTTTTTTCTCTCTTTCTTTGTTTCTCTGATTTTTTTTCCAAATTTGAGAGCAAATTAGGCTATTTGACAACGAAATGCAGAAATTAAATATGAATGATACAGAAGGTATAATTAAAGCTGTTGAAGAAAACCGGCCCTTAATCGCCTCTTTTACCAAATTTGGAAAGAACTGCTCCAGTGTTCATTTATATAATATCCTTAATGCTTGAAATAGGCTACTTCCTTACAGTTCCAAGCGGAAAAGGCGCCTGAAAATTCTACAGAATGGCGTAGTAGCGCAGTGTTGTCTCTCTCATTACATTAATTATTTCCAAACTCTCCATCTTCTTCCGTCTTAGCTTTAAGGGGTAATGGGAGAATTCACCTCTACAATTTAATTAAAAAGAACATAATTTACTCCAGTTCTTTAATTTTCTTTTACTCACTCTTTTTAATTTATTGAGTTTCGCCTCCCACGCGTTTTTCCTCTGTCTATAGTTCTTATGTTTCATTAAAATTTAATTGTATTTGGGCTTGTATCAACAGAACACTTTTCTCCATTAATCATGTCTGGGAGTCTTGGGAAATACAATTAAGTGCCTCCAACACAAAGCAAACATTTATATTCATTCCGTAATTGCACTATACAAACCACGGTACTTAAGTGTGAATTACTCTAGTGCTGGCAACTAACGGATGAAATGCCGAAACAGTAATACTCGGCGAAATCAAGTTTTAATCTGCCTAATGAAATGCTAAATTTTAAGCAACTGCTTGGCGAACAGCCTGATACCGAAGTGCAGATTAAACACAAGTCTCATAACTCTAAATTAAAACGAGGTCTTCCTTGCAAATAGCTTATGGCACTGGAAGTTGAATTCCCATGCAGAGACTGTGAATGTTTCTGATTCCGCGTCAAGAATTCCCATGTTAAATATTTTTATACGCTACAAAGAGAAGTGGAAGACATTTTTGCATACTCTCTCGTTACAATAACGATGACAAGAAAACATTAATATACCGGTATTTATACAGGGTGTTTCCGAGGCGGTGTTACAAACTTTCAGGGATTATGGTGAAGGGCACATGTATCAATTTGAGATGAGGAACCATGGTCCAGAAATGACTGAGTCGAAAGTTATAAGCAAAAATAGTTGTATGGATATGGAATTGTAATTTGGCACCACGTGCCCTTCTTCCCTTAACTTTTGGAACAGTCGTGGAAAAATGATATGGGACGGATGTCTCCTACGTGGGTACTTGTTCCGATACAATCTGTGAACTTGTCTACTGTTCCCATTGGCTCATCCGTATTCGAAAATCAGGTCTGCTTATTCCGCTCTCGTGTACTCCTCCATTTCACTAGGACTGATCGACTGGACACTGCAACTTGTACACATACACTGCTGTCTACAGACGTGCATATCAGGACCGACCATGTTCGTTACACATTACGCTATCTGCATTTCTTTAGTGTAGTTTCCTGTCCCCATCCCTCAGACAGCGCATTGAATGGAATACTATAAGTAGACAACGTAAACAACGTCAGATGAATACAGTATGTGTAAGATGCACATAAATAAGGTGTACAAAGGAATAAAATTATTTCATTTCCACACAACTATTTTTGCTTGTAATTTTCGACTCGGTCATTTCCGGACCAGGGTTCCTGATCTCAAATTGATACATGTGCCCTTCGCCATCATCCCTGAAAGTTTGTAACACCATCTCGGAAACACCCTGTATACAGTGGAAGCTCCTAAGTTCGACAGAAAACAAGTTCGACATCGTATAATTCGATTGCTTACGTAGGAGAATTAGACACGCCCCTATATGGGCACTAAGAAATGGGTTTGCCATTTGATTGGGAATTGGTTCTGTATCTTTTAATGATGCTTTTATTAAAGGAAAACAGAATATTTTATTAGTTAGGACATCCATATTTAATCACTGGTTTTAAATTAATGAACTCTTCTTTTTCTATTTGAGAATTGTGCCGTTTGTGAGACGGAACTGTCGAAACCCACTGTGGTACTAGAAGCGCATACACACGTCTCGGGGCGGGTAGGAAATACAAGTACAGTACTGTATTCGTTGATGGATAACCAATAAGAATTTGTATTCATTTCACCTGCCACACCCACTACCCTTATTGGACTGAACTTTCAATTCTGTTCAGTCGAACTTAGGAGAGTTCACTGTATTTTATTTCTATGCTTCCACTGAAGATTTGTAAAATTCATTATACCCAGAACTAGTTCTGATATAAATATGAACTACAATATCAAAAGATTACAATAGGCCTATTTATTATGCTGTGGTGTATGGGATAGTTAACATTGTACCGTTATGGTTCATAAAAATTAACAGATTTATTCATATGTTTTGAGTTTTTTTCGTTTTTCATAACTAGGGTCTTTATAAGAAAGTTTATTTTGGGTTTGTCATTTGTTATTCCAGTGTCAGTATTATAGTACTGAGTACATTTTGAATTTTTCAATTTTTAAGAAAGATTGTGTTAATTATGGGCTAAGGAAAATGAAGTGCCTATTCAAAAATGAAAATTTACATATCATTTTGTTTCTGTTTCGCCGAGGAATAAAGACATTGGAAAACGCTAGAAAAATTCGCGCTGTTTACGGGAAGAACGAAATTGGGGGAAAGTATGACACGAAAATGGATTTCTCGTTTAAGTGGACAATATACTGAAATGACTAACTTCCATGTTTCTAAAACTAAATTCACAAAACTTTTATCACTGGTGTATCTAGTTAATAATGGCACATGTACAAAATTTCAACCAAATACGATAAGATGGTTTGAATTGTATTAATATCTTAATGAAATATTGTATCTCTTTATGTAAGAAGTCCCTTGCGCCACAATTTACATTATTTTAAATTGATATTCACTTACATGATTCTATATATACACAAATTGTGACCTGCAAAAGAAAAACCTGACCGAAATAATCTAGAGACCTATATTAATATAGATATTCTCTCCATATAAATCTCTACAATTTTAATTAGTTATAACTTTTGGATGGTTGTGAAACTTGAACTCTCATTTTGAGAGAGGAACAGGGATTAAGGGTGTTTGAGAATAAGGTTCTTAGGAAAGTATTTGGGGCTAAGAGGGATCAAGTTACAGGAGAATGGAGAAAGTTACCCAACGCAGAACTGTATTCTTCACCTGACATAATTAGGAACATTAAATCCAGATGTTTGAGATGGGCAAGGTATATAGCACATATGAGGAATCCAGAAATGCATATAGAGTGTTAGTTGGGAGGCCGGAGGAAAAAGACCTTTTGGGAGGCCGAGACGTAGAGAGGATAATATTAAAATGGATTTGAGGGAGGTGGGATATGATGATAGAGATTGGATTAATCTTGCACAGGATAGGGACAGATGGCTGGCTTATGTGAGGGCGGCAATGAAACTCCGGGTTCCTTAAAAGCCATAAATAAGGAAGTATAACTTGTAGAAGTCAGTGTAAACTTGAAACTGAATTTTATTTCCGCAGTGGCTCTAGAGATTCAGGAGATGCTTATTGTTTGCATGAATTTAACTGCGGGAATTGCTAAATGTAATACTGAATGCCTTTCTTTCTTTTTATGGTAAAAGGATTTAATTTAAAGTGAACAGGTTTATTAAATTAGACACTGGGAAGAAAGTGGTTAGCTTCCCGTTATGAAATTCAGTTAGTAGATGATATATGAGTTTTACAGGCGTAAAAATGTTGTAGGAAGAAGAAAAATGCATTGTTTCCGCGCACTTCCTATTCGTAGCTCGTTACACAAACGTAACTCAACTTTCTCAGAGTAAGCGAGTACAGCAAATTATATAGACATGAAACTTAAGAAGTTCATATGAATTTTATTTTCCACACGAACTACCAATATACGTTTTTGTGTTAAGTATTGCTATTCATTTTGAATAAAATCGTTTATGTAAACTGAATAACATATTATAAATTATTGCTTAGTCATCAATTGTTTAATTAATATAAGGGTCATTCCATGTCAACTGATCTCGTATCTACAGGGTGTTTCAAAAATACGGGGCATAATTTCAGGTATGTATTTCCCACATGTAGACAATCAAAATAGTGTCCGGAAATGCTTTATTTCCGAGTTATGGCCTTCACAACATTGAAATTCACCGGAACGTTTTTCTTTCCGCAGGTCGTTGCCGTCAAAGGAGACATTAAGAGGCCACTCTGACAGTTCATTCCGAGGCGAAGGTTACATTCAGTGTTGTGTAGGCGTTAGACTGTGCGACATGTATTCAAATCAAAGAGCTGGCAGAGATACACTTCATGTACGGTAAGGCGGACGGCAATGCTGCGCTGGCTCGTCGTTTGTACCAGGAGAGGTACCCACAGCGACAATGTCCAGATCGGAAGACATTTGTACGTCTCCATTACCGTCTGTGCGAGTATGGAAAATTTAACTCTCCTGGTTTGGGAAGGGGACGACCAAGATCTACAACTCCAGAAGTACAGGAGGAGATTCTGGAGGCTGTGAACATGACTCCTTCTATCAGCACACGAAGGGTAGCGTTGAAAGTCAATGTTCCTCAAACGACTGTCTGGAGACTATTGAAAGAGTATCAATTGTATCCTTATCATTTGCAACGTGTACAGGCCCTGTCACCAGCAGATTACCCTGCACGAGTTAGGTTCTGTCAGTGGTTCTTGCAGCAGTGTGGTGTAAATCCGAACTTATCATTGGTTTATTCGTCTCCGGTGCCTGATTTGGAATCCCTTCGGAATCGAATTGTGGCATGTTCTGAGGACATACGCAATACTCCTGGAGTTTGGGATCGTGTTCGCAGGTCAATGAAACATCGATGTGAGGTCTGTATTCAAGCAGGAGGTGGACATTTTGAACATCTTCTGTAATGACAACGACCTGCGGAAAGAAAAACGTTCCGGTGAATTTCAATGTTGTGAAGGCCATAACTCGAAAATGAAGCATTTCCGGACACGTGTTGTAATGAACTATTTTGATTGTATACATGTGGGAAATACATACCTGAAATTATGCCCCGTATTTTTGAAACACCCTGTATTAAAAAATCAATAAAACGTCTATTTCTGTACGTTAAAATACGCAACATAGTCCAGGACATATGGGCATATAGCATTTTAAAATAAAATCTACATATTACCATAAACAACACAAAAGTTAAACTTTATTGATTGATTGATAATTTCAATAGTGGTTTTGTTTCCTATGTTGGCAATAGTGGAGAGTTCATGGGTATGGCCAAAGAAGGAAGATGTATCTGTGGAGAAAGCTTCTGTCATAGTTAAAGAAGTGAAACTTCCAAAAGTTATAAGTAAGCTTTTACAGTTTGTGTTTGTTTAAAAATGATTGAATTTTACAGTAAAATGAAAATGTAAGACTTTGTGATTGCATTTGTTTACTTTTATACTTTAGTTAGTTGTATTTTCAGATATTTGGCGAAAATAAAAAAATTTAAATTTCATATTTTATCTATTTTGTCACATTCATTACACGTTACAAATATTCTGTATGTCTTTGATCAAACGCAAATCCAAGTTTAAATAAGGTAATCTTCATTTTTCATATCATTTATTGTAGCCTATTCCATAGATCGTACATTATCAATGAAGCTTTAAGATATGGACCAAGTCAAAATTTTACAAGATTACAATTACAATTTTTACAATTTTATACAATTCCAATTCAATTTTTTACAATTTCTGGCGAGATGTAGCGAGATGAGGTGAGACCCAAAATTCGCCAACAGATTACCTGGTATTTGCCTTAAAGTTGGGGAAACAACCCAATCAGGTAATCAGACCAAACAGGGATGAAGTGAAATGAGGCCGAGGACTCGCCATAGACCACCCCGCATCAGTCCCACGGCTGGGGAAAACCTCTGAAGAAACCAACCAATCATACCAAACGGGGGATGATGTCCTAAAAGTCTTACAGATGCAGATAAAAATGGATGCGCAATGCCAATGAAAAATTTTTTCACACCCGTAACATGTAATCTTTCCCCTCCTATTTTTCCTAAACAAATGAAATGGATTTTATAATTATGGATCAACAACTACGTAACTAGAGATATAAACAATAACTTTTCAACTGCCTACAAGATAAGAAATTACATAATCTGTAGTGTTTTAGTCAATATAACTAAATATTTGTCACACCCGTAACAATGGAATGACCCTTATCAAAACTAAACTTCAAAGTGATGTGTTACCTAGCTGAGCTTATTGAAGGGAAATTTAAATTCCCAGCATTAATTAAAAGTTACTCTCTTTACTTGCTGCCTTTATTATCTTTATTTTTTTCAACACGATGTATTTATATTAAAGGTTATAAAGAATTATTTTCGACTAAATAATCCTAAACCAAACTCTAAAATGATCGATATTTTTTTTTTTAATTTTTAAACGTCAAAAAATTATTATTTTTTTAACATTTTGGAATTTTACGGTGATAAGGATGATAAGAATAATTTGGATTAAAGCAATACTTCCGAATGAAACTATGAAAATGTCCCATCAGGCTTGTACTGTCCAACATCTGAGGAATAGTAATTTCGTCCTTTGATATGGAGGAGGGACCCGAAGGCTACCACTGCAGCCTCTAATGGGCTTCTATGTCGTCATATCGTAGACCTCCGTATTTTATTAAAAAAAATAGTATTTATCGGATAAGTTGGCAGACGTCTTGGTTACTCAAACAAAGTATTTCAATGTTGTGAAGAGGCTGTGAATAAAGAACTGAAGATTGTGATACCAAAATGCGTTAATTCATTTTTATGAAAGGACTGGGCTATTTTTTTATCCATCGGTCTACGAACTAAGCGAGTTTCCAAGTGACATGCACAATAGCACAGACTTTGAGACAAGGTTTGGCGTTGTTTTGGAAGAAAACAAGCTTAAAATGTAATATTTATCTATCTGTCTGTCTCTCTATTTATTTATTTATTTATTTATTTATTTATTTATTTATTTATTTATTTATTTATTTATATATTTATTCATATATTTATATATTTATTTATGTGTATATTTATTTATTTATTTATGTCTATAACAGGGCAAAGCCCCAATTACAACAGATAGTACAACTATTTGCTTAAAACATTAAATAAGTCTCAAACATAAACATTTATATGTATAAATCATAAAAATGGTCAAATAGACTGAGAGAATTTTGGAATGACACTCTTCAATATTGTTTCCAAGCAGTCTCACTATTAAATGTCAAATTAGTTTAGGTCTGGAGAACACGTAGGCTAGTCAATAGGTATTCCACAACTTATGTAATTGTTCAGTTGACTTTAACCCTAGATCATATATACCCAGATAGGTCAGTCTTATAGGCTTTGAGGTTAATAACTTTTATCAGGTTTACTACGCTGCCATCTAGTTGTTACATAAGGGGTCACGCCATAATTCCCATTTAAATTGCATAAGCGACTGTACTGCCATCTCGTGTTCGTTTGCGGCGGACGGGTGGCGATCCTGGCGGTTGTTCTCTTCATAGTGCTGCCGATTTTAACATAGCGATGAGTTATCTGTTACATATATGATCTAGGCTTTAACTCTGGTCAAATGTGTATGTATATTATTTATTTTAAATGTTTTTATGTTTCCTGTCTACCGAAGAAGTGGGTCCCACATGTTACGAAACACTCTGTATAATGAGAAATTTTGTAATCTTGATGACACTGTTTGTTTATATGTTAGCTGTTGTGTTTGTAATAAAATGCGGTGACAGCTTTTGAAGCAATATTTTCGGGAATATATTTTCTTGCATACGATTAATACCTTTTTTAAAATCCTTTACGTAATTTTCAATATTTTTTTAAATATTGATACAATTTATAATTGCTTAAAAATTCCTTACCTTCATTCTGCTTGTGATCCACCCAATTGCATCCAGTAGTTTTCACTAGTATTATTTCCATTGCAACCAATAATACAATGCATCATTATCAATTCAATATCGTTAGAGAATTTAATTAGCCTATCATTAAATTGCAATTTATGTTTCCGTCCACAAATGTATCGTATCCTCTCCCGTTTTGCAATGCCATGTTTTACTCACAGAGTTCCGAGAATCTGCGTGAGAATAGTTCAGCATGCTTGAACAGTTAATTTCTGCAAGTTTAATCGACGCCCCTAGCAGTAGTGAAGCCGAACTACTCTGTTCACAGAGGCTTTCAAAATAAGGCTACTGTCGCTTGAATGGAGAACGATTTTGAATTAGGAGAATATCAGTGGCGTAGCATGAAATTTTGAGCTGGGGAAGCTAACTCAAGTTGTCTTTCATGCAATATGAGAAAACGTATTACAAAAATACAGTCTTAAAATAAATAGTAGTCAATTTCAAGTCAGCAGTCGAAGAATGGTTGGAACATCGTAAGTAACACCAATAAGGCATGACCTCAAATGATACGTAGTAAAATATGATTTCACGGTTTACACATATCTCTTAACAAATAGACACGTAAACGTATAACATTAGCTCACTCCCTGTCATACTTAGAGAAATCACAATATTAGTATCATTACGTAAGTATGCGTCTGTCTTTTGCTTTTGTCCTTCATTGACAGCAAGGGAGTCGGTCATTTGTTTTTTAAATCACACTTTTGTTCGTAAGTCAGTCTTGATAATACGATTGTCCTAAAAATATTCAAGTAAATTAGTGTCAGGAACTGTTATTTCGCTCATTATTTATTATATCAGCCAAAATGCACACTAACACTTCAACTGAACACAACTGACGAAAAGGGATAACTCGGAAACTACTTATTTTAAATGTTAAAGCTAGCTTCTTTGCGAGCCTTGCGACTAGGGTAGCTTAGTTAGAAAGGGATGGAAAATCTGCGGGGTGGATTACACAGAAGAAACCAGTCTGCTTGGAAGCTGGTGTGTGCAGGCTTCTTGTTTACTGCTGCATCACAAATCATCCTGAGCTGCCGCATCACAATATTTAATGCGTAAATATAAATTCTATTAAAATTAATAAATAATTTCCTCCATAAACTGCAGGTTTATTATGAAATTATTATTAACTGGGGAAGCTAAGCTTTTTAGCTTACATTGACGCTACGCCACTGGAGAATATGACGTTGTGTATTACCAGATAGACAAGACAAGTACGCCAGAACTGTCGAGTAACTTAATGTGTTGCCAAGTAGATAGTAAAAAAATAAAATGTACATCTGCTCCGACTTCTAAGACCTACGAATTCCAGATTTTGTTTCTGATACTCTTCAATAGCTTAGTACAAAATTTTACATTAGAGCACTGAGTTATGGATCCAGCAAAATCACCAGTATATTAATACTATAAAACATAAAATATAGTTTTGTGTAAAAATGGTGCGTGATGTGCCATTTTTTATATAATTCCTGGCTTCAGCACACAAAAATACATAAAGGAGAGCTAAAATTCTTTAAAATGTTTTTTTCATCGCAGGTCTGTGTATTTCTTGATAAAGAATCGAGCAGATATTTTTCTGATTTTCTTTCCTTTGCTGATGAATGTAACTGTAACCGATACGTACCTCTGCAACATTGTAACGTTCCTGCAGTTACAGTATTGTAGTATGGTTTATAAATCCAGTTTTCTTTTACCACCTTGACCATAGTGAAAGTCTTATTTCAGAAAATATCAATTGTATTTCAGAAATTATCAAATGTATTTCAGATTAGTCAATTTAATTTCAGAAATTATCAATTATATTTCAGATTTATCAATTCAATTTCAGATAGTGATAATTGTATTTGAGATTTGTCAATTGTATTTCAGATGGTATCAAATGTATTTCAGATTTGTCAATTGTATTTCAGATAGTATCGAATGTATTTCAGATTTGTCAATTGTATTTCAGATGGTATCAAATGTATTTCAGAAAATAAGCAATGCATTTAAGATTACGTAGTCACTTTTATTTCACAAAATAACAAATATAGGCCTACTTGAAATTTTAACATTTATTAAAAAAAATGGAAAATGGATTTAAAAAATCCTTAACTACATTGCATTTTAGCATCCGACAGGGATATTCTCCATAGCTAAAGCTGCAGCTTGATGAATTGTACTGTGTTGAACTGCACGAGCACAATCACCACCAACAATATTGTATGTGTTACTTCACCAATTTTACTCTCTACAGTAGGTAAATTAGCCTACAACACCAGGAGCTGTGACGTTAGGAATTCCAAGATGGGTTTTTTACGTATGTCTTCACTTTACGCCAAATGACCTCGATTGGATCTAATATTGGAGAATAAGGTGCCAACCGTAACTTCTGAAATACAATTGACAAATCTGAAATACAATTGATGTTTTCTAAAATACAATTGATACTATCTGAAATTGAATTTACTAATCTGAAATACAAATGATACTATCTTAAATTAAATTGACAAATCTGAAATACAATTGATGTTTTCTGAAATACAATTGATACTATCTGAAATTGAATTTACTAATCTGAAATACAAATGATACTGTCTAAAATTAAATTGACTAATCTGAAATACAATTGATGTTTTCTGAAATACAATTGATACTATCTGAAATTGAATTGACTAATCTGAAATACAAATGATACTATCCTAAATTAAATTGACTAATCTGAAATACAATTGATGTTTTCTGAAATACGATTGATACTATCTGAAATTGAATTTACTAATCTGAAATACAAATGATACTATCTGAAATACAATTGACAAATCTGAAATAAAATTGATGTTTTCTGAAGTACAATTGATACTATCTGAAATTGCATTTACTAATCTGAAATACAAATGATACTATCTGAAATACAATTGACAAATCTGAAATACAATTGATGTTTTCTGAAATACAATTGATACTATCTGAAATTGCATTTACTAATCTGAAATACAAATGATACTATCTGAAATACAATTGACGAATCTGAAATACAATTGATGTTTTCTGAAATACAATTGATACTGTCTGAAATTGAATTTACTAATCTGAAATACAAATGATACTATCCAAAATTAAATTGACTAATCTGAAATACAATTGATGTTTTCTGAAATACAATTGATACTATCTGAAATTGAATTGACTAATCTGAAATACAAATGATACTATCTAAAATTAAATTGACAAATCTAAAATGCAATTCATGTTTTCTGATATACAATTGATAGTATCTGAAATTGAATTTACTAATCTGAAATACAAATGATACTATCCAAAATTAAATTGACTAATCTGAAATACATTTGATGTTTTCTGAAATACAATTGATACTATCTGAAACTGAATTTAATAATCTGAAATACAATTGATGTTTTGGGAAATATAATTGATAGCCTACTGTCTGAAATGGTATTGACTAATCTGAAATACAATTGTTATTTTCTGAAATACAACTGGAAAAGGCGTAGATAGCCTACCTGTTTTCGTTGGTTATGACAACTCTGGAAAGTCACACGAATACAGTCGTGTTAATATAGTGCACTTTATAGTTTAGCAATACTGCCTTCAACTGTCATGTGCGATGTAATTTTAATCAGAGTTAAAATCAATGTGAAAGTGCATAAGCTTTCTGAATTATATCGCCTTTGTGACTGACAAGTAGGGCGGTAAATGTGGCAAGAGAATTCCTGTTGCCCCACGTGTTGGTTTAAATTATCACGGCCATTGACCGAAATAATGGCTGTTTCATTATATCTTAGATTGTTGAACTCTAACGAAACAATGGTTGTGTCAGATGTCAGTGAGATGCAGAATATAACGAAATAGCTTCATACTCCATTACACGCACACATCTTTCCTGCGTACTCGAGGGGCGCATTCCAAGAGGGAAGGAAATAATGGAGTATGACAACTGAAAATGGGGTTGTTATCGGCCGTATTGTTGCTAGATTATCTGCCCCCACTCAGCGCTGTCTCTGAAAGCTGCTTGGCGCAGATTGCCCCCAGGCATTCAACAGACTTGCTTACCGGACCTCGCCAGCTCTCACAGTTTACACTGGGATAATAGGACGGCGCGCCTGCCTGCCTTTCATCGTAGGGCTGCTCAGTCGACTAGTGAGCGGCCATTATCCTGCCACTTAACACGCAATGATTCCTATTTAATACATTGTACAGAGCAGAGGTCGAAGAAATGTCGCTTGTACAGAGAGAGAGAGACAGAGGAGGGGATATAGATGAATATGTTCTGATTGGTTTATTGATTACTTTTATAAGGCTAAATGTACCATCAATATAAATTCCAACTTATCATGTCATTGGGCTATACTACACGAACGTTAAAAATGTTGCGTTGACAGGCGTTGGTAACGCATGAAAAATGTATAAACTACACGTTGCGTAGTTGCGTTGACAGGAGTTGGTAACGCATGAAAAATGTATAAACTACACGTTGCGTAGTTGCGTTGACAGGAGTTGGTAACGCATGAAAAATGTATAAACTACACGTTGCGTAGTTGCGTTGACAGGCGTTGGTAACGCATGAAAAATGTATAAACTACACGTTGCGTAGTTGCGTTGACAGGAGTTGGTAAAGCATGAAAAATGTATAAACTACACGTTGCGTAGTTGCGTTGACAGGAGTTGGTAACGCATGAAAAATGTATAAACTACACGTTGCGTAGTTGCGTTGACAGGAGTTGGTAAGGCATGAAAAATGTATAAACTACACGTTGCGTAGTTGCGTTGACAGGAGTTGGTAACGCATGAAAAATGTATAAACTACACGTTGCGTAGTTGCGTTGACAGGAGTTGGTAACGCATGAAAAATGTATAAACTACACGTTGCGTAGTTGCGTTGACAGGAGTTGGTAACGCATGAAAAATGTATAAACTACACGTTGCGTAGTTGCGTTGACAGGAGTTGGTAAGGCATGAAAAATGTATAAACTACACGTTGCGTAGTTGCGTTGACAGGAGTTGGTAACGCATGAAAAATGTATAAACTACACGTTGCGTAGTTGCGTTGACAGGAGTTGGTAACGCATGAAAAATGTATAAACTACACGTTGCGTAGTTGCGTTGACAGGAGTTGGTAACGCATGAAAAATGTATAAACTACACGTTGCGTAGTTGCGTTGACAGGAGTTGGTAACGCATGAAAAATGTATAAACTACACGTTGCGTTAGGGACGCTGTGTTTGGTTTCAGAACTGCAATGGATGTTATACAATTTGCATATGTAGCTCTGCTATGTGTTAAGTCTGTCTCAAAAAAAGAGGAAAAAGAGATGGTGAATTCATACCGCAAACATTAAGAGACTTTCGACAGGAAAGTTTTATACTGTACTGCATTTGAAAATCACCGACAGTATCTCGACAAGTTTTTTCTCTATTACAGAATGTCAATAAAATGTTTTGATGATCTTTTGAATTTAATTTCTCATAAAATTAGGAAAACTGATATTGTAATGAGAAAATCAATTTATCCTGTCGAAAAGCTGGTTGTAACATTAAGGTAAGCAATAAAATTTGCCTTAATTTGTAATGATTATATTTTTATTTTATGCATAATATGTTGAAAATTAAGATCATTACAAGCTGCAGAAAATGATTTTATTTTTATTTTGTGCATAATATGTTGAAAATGAAGAACATTACAAGCTGCAGAAAATGATTATATTTTTATTTTATGCATAATATGTTGAAAATTAAGAGCATTGCAAGCTGCAGAAATCAGTACTAACTGAAATTAACAATGAACTCAGAATCGTTTGAACCATCGGCAATAACACTCAACGGCGAATATCTGACAATTGGGACATTCTTGATGTTGCCCGTTGCTCGACAAGCAGGTTTCTGAACACTTCAGAAACTTTGAAACGGGCTTCAATTGCAAGCTCTGGAGGTAAAGTGTCCATGATTTTGACAAATGATAATAGGAAAGCTTTGTTTCCATCCTTGTCATTCTCTCTGTCTAGTCTTTGTATGGCCACGCTCTCTGATAATATATTTGTAATATCCCTTGTTGCAGTTACTAGAATATTTTCAGATTTTTCTTTTCTTCCTGTCCCTGTCGAGCGAAGAGATGGTCTCGATTTTGTTTGGGTGTCGTTTACATTACCCGAAGTAGCCTGAGAAATAATACCATCCGGTATGTCTTCTTATTTAGGTGGAGGTATATTCGAAATGGTTTCATTCTCACCAAAAGTATGTAGTAAAAACTGCATTCTGCTTCACAATGTCCAGTCTGTTGTTGACGTTGCGTTTGTGACGCTCATGTATTATGATTACGTTTGCAAAAGATGGCGTTGCCAACGCAGACCTCTGCGTTGAAACTTCTCAACGTCGAAGCAACGCAACCAAACGCAACATTTTTTACGCTTGTGTAGTATAGTCATGCAATTATACAAGCGATCATATTACCAAAAACTAAGTTCCTATAAAAGAACGTTGTCAACGCAACGTTTTTAACGTTCGTGTAGTATAGCCCTTACTCAATCTTTTTTTTTTTTTTTTTTTTTTTTTTTTTTTTTTTTTTTTTTTTGAGATATCATTTTCTTTATGAATGATATGTTTCATCCATTTAGACTAGACGCCAGTTACGAAGGCGGTCGGCTGCTAGCGTTTGCGTCGAGAGAGACAGATAGTGAGAGAAAGGCAATGTACAGCATTGCCACATCGTACTTCACGCGCACGCGTAATACAAGTAGCTGAGGAGAGAATTTCAATTTTAAAATAGTACATTATGCAACGAGCCTATAATGAAGGTAATTAAGAAGTGAGTATGGATATTTATGAAACGAGCGCAAGAAATTGAAAAACGAGATGACAAATTGAATTTATTTGAATATTATTTACAATTAACGCTAATTATTATAGTAACAGAACATAACCTTCTGCGACAGTATTGGATTTCCAGCCTCCGTGACTTTTCGCTAATTCTCTTTCGATTGCATATCCGAGAATAATCGATACTTGCGGTTTTATAACGGTAGAAAGCTGACCTGTCATTGGCTGAACAGTTGTAACCTGAGTGGCCATTGGCTGAAAGACCTGACCTTTAATGAGTAGGTGTACTTTAATGCAGGCATTAAAGGTCTGCTACCAGGTGTATAATTACTACATTTCGGCATGGTCGAGCATAAAGATAATAATGAACTTAGCCGTTGATTACTGCAAGCATGACAAACCTTTTATCAGAACATTATCAAATCTTACGTTCTATTAATAATGCTTATACCAAGTTTTAAGATTTTTATTTGGTATTATTATTATTATTATTATTATTATTATTATTATTATTATTATTATTATTATTATGTTATCACACAGTTTTAATACGAAATGTATACGGTGTATTACTAGAAAAAATGATAGCCTACACTATTTAAGTAGAAATTGTATTTAGGTCTATTTCTAGGCGCAAATTATTTTAGCTAGTTAAATACCATAAAACAATAACTACGAGTACCATGTTATATTGCCACATTTCCGTCACATTTAATATAAATTATGATTTAATAAATATTCAGTACCTGGTTTTAATCGAAGTCGCTGATTCCCTCATCAGTCCCGTCAGATTCTTCAGAGTCGGATTCTCGAAGGTACATATCGTCCCTCCTCTGGCAAACTAGCGAAAGTGACAAATTAGCGACCCTGTACTTAAGGTCTATATTGTACTATAAATAGCACAATATAGACCTTAAGTACAGGGTCGCTTATTTGTCACTTTCGCTAGTTTGCCAGAGGAGGGACGATATCTAATACTGTACCGTACATCGCAACATACTTGTATTAAAATTATCTAATTCAGAGACTGTTCTTTCACGACGAGGACGTTTTCCAGGAGAACGAAATGTGGCAGTTCCGCTCACATTAAAAGACATGCTTCTGCAGTCGTCTCCTGCGCGTTGGCAACGTTGCAGCCAGCACCATGATGCCCGGCAGAGTTCTGCTCGTTAATGTTTTTAAAATAATTACACACCTTAAACACTATTTCCCGCGCCTGACTGTGCATACTTGTCTTTTTATAGTATCTCCTTCCATTTATTTATCTTACATACAGACAGTATATGTTAGTTTTACTTATTCGATATTTTAAAACACTCACACGCGAACAAAGTAACTCAAGAAGCACTTGTTACTGACTGATTCTGATCGGTTCTCCTGTTCAAGCTTGTGACGTCACATGCCATACAGGCTACGGCGCATCTAGTAGCAGTCCGCCTTCCGAATTGCCGTCTAGTCTAGTACAGTATAGTTGCAGGCCTACTACCATGGAATTTATGTGAATATTCCTTCTTAACTCTTTATTATGTTATTAACATTTAAAACACAACTGCAATATTAAGAAATTGGCATTAGTATTTTTGTTTTACAGACAATATAGATAATATCAAACAGAAAGAAGCCATACAAAAATAACTACATAAAATTTCACGTTCCGTCTGAAGTTTGTGCACCACTGTTTTCTTAATCCAACAGGCTGCTTATTCGTATACACAACCCTTTCTCTTTCCATACTTAGCGCTTGATGCCCGCGCACGACGTCAAGGTCAGAGAAATGCGTTTGCTTTGACATCACTGATCTACTGGGTGTTCAGTTCAAAGTGTGTCATGGCTCGCTGTATGCCGTCATGTGGCTAGCCGATGAGCCTAGAGAATTCAATCTTCCTACATTTCCGCAGAGGTGTATAACCTATGAGGCAGAGAAGTTGCCTAGCAAGTACGGCGTTCATTCTGAAGAGTACGTACCGATACGTACGGTAACGCCGGTAGTGGCAGGAATGTGAACTGTTTGGAAATACGTACTGTCGGGATATGGGGAGAGGGTTAAGACGATTACTTACGTATTTGTTGACATTAACTTCGACGGTCAACATGGACACGTAGCATTTGATTTGTGTTGTGGAATGTTACCGTACGCAACCGATGATAACAATACCCTGCGTACGACTTGCCGGCGCAAAACACAGTTCGAAAGAGATTATGGTAGCACACAGACCGTACAGACCGCCATCTGTTGTTACGACGTTCAAGTTATACCGTACACGTTCTCAAGTTCAGATTGAAGAACGCCTTAAATAATAAGCAACTTTTCTAACGTATAAGCTGAAACTCGCTTCAAATCGGTGACCCAACAACAGTGACGTCATGACACACTTTGAAATGAACACCCAGTAGTCCTTCCATTCCACTATGGCCTTGGGGGTATACTCAGCCAACAGAAATGAGTACCAGAGGCATTTCTTTGGGGGTAAAGGTGGCGAGCACGTAGGACTGATATCCTCACTGCTATTAATGCCGATTGTCTGTACAGGTGGGAACCTAAACCTGCCGCCACCCTCATGTCCGATTTGGCCTTTAATGGATTTGAGTTTATATTTTACAGTATTCACATATAGGCCTAGTTAAGTATTTAGGAGCAGCTTTCGATCGGAAATTATTGCTGTGGAATCAGCATATTAAATTTGTCACTGATAAAGCCATTCCAAATACGGTCCAGCCTTTATTTAAGCCTGAGGCAAAATGTCACATTACATATGCCGCTTATATCACAAAATCGTCTATAAGCTATCTCTGATTGGTGTTTTGTTGCAATCATGAATAATCTTCAGTCCGTTTGAAGTGAAGTATCTCGCACAAATTATAGAGATGACTGCAGTTTGAGTATTACATAAATTCATGAGCATCTGATCCTCCAACCACTCGTGCAAATCAGCTCTGAAATAACTAAATCAACCCATTGTTACCAACACCAACCCTCTCGTAAGAGCAAGTGTTTTTCCTCCTAAGATGAAGTGGATCCCGAGCCTCAAGAGAACTTACGATCTAAACTGATGCAAAGCACCAGATTGAGGATTTGTGTGCGCATATTTAACGGCTCAAAATTAAGTATCTTTCCTTGATAAGCTTGTATACTCATGTGCAGCTTCTCTTTCCATTTGAAGAAAGTGTAATGATCCTGTTTAAGACAATGCGTTGTTCATTGCACTTCATATAGGAGGAAGGTCAACCGACGAATATCTCAGTGCTTCCCCCTCCCTTTTTATGTTTGACTTTACGTTCCATTACGTGGGTATTAATACATGTATGGTTTAAAATAATAATAATAATAATAATAATAATAATAATAATAATAATAATAATAATAATAATAATAATCTTGTCTATGTGGATGACGTGAATATGTTAGGAGAAAATCCACAAACGATTAGAGAAAACTCAGAAATTCTGCTTGAAGCAAGTAAAGCGATAGGTTTGGAAGTAAATCCCGAAAAGACAAAGTATATGATTATGTGTCGTGACCAGAATATTTATTTTATTTTTTTTTTTTTTATTTTTTTAAATCCACCACCAACAGAAGCAGGCTTCCAATTACAGGTGGCTTACACAGATGTATACACAAAATACATAATAAGAGAGAGAAAAAAAAACAACAAAACAAACAACACAAACAAAAGAAAGAAAATACATGATGGTAATAGATGCTAGAATATTATAATATTACAGTTAATATAGTGCCAAATGTCAATATAATGATGCAAAATTATTTTAAAAACTTGAGTAAAAACATTATAAAACACTTCTTCATAATTTAAATATCTAAGGAAATACAATGCTTTTTAATATTGTATGAAATTTTTCAATTGTTAAACTGAAATCCAATTGAGAATCACAGTTTAAAGACAGAGAGTTGTAAGTATTACACATAACAAACAATGGAGAGTTCTGGAAGAAAACAGTTCTAGGAATGGGAATAATAAAAGGTTGCCTATGACGTAATTCTGTTCTTTTTACATTGAACTGAAGCAATTTAAGAAAATCACAGTTATTCAATATACCATTAACAGTCTTATAGAGTAAAATTTGGCTATTTATTAATTGTCGAGATTTTAAAGTTTTATAATTAAATTCAAAAAGTAACTGATTATATGAAATTTGCTTGTCATAAGACGATACGTGATATTTTTTAAAATATAAATAACGTAAAAATCTTTTCTGTATCCTTTCTATTTGCATCTGATGGGACTGGAACTGAGGTGACCATATTATAGACGCATACTCTAGCTTACTTCTAACCATAGTTTTATAGAGAGTATCAATAGTATTTATATATTGTACGAAATAGAAATATAAAAATTGGAGATTTATCCTTCGAAGGGGTGGAAAAATTCAAATATCTTGTAGCAACAGTAACAAATATTAATGACACTCGGGAGGAAATTAAACGCAGAATAAATATGGGAAATGCCTGTTATTATTCGGTTGAGAAGCTTTTGTCATCTAGTCTGCTGTCAAAAAATCCGAAAGTCAGAATTTATAAAACAGTTATATTACCGGTTCTTCTGTATGGTTGTGAAACTTGGACTCTCACTTTGAGAGAGGAACAGAGATTAAGCGTGTTTGAGAATAAGGTGCTTAGGAAAATATTTGGGGCTAAGAGGGATTAAGTTACAGGAGAATGGAGAACACATAACTGCACGCATTGTATTCTTCACCTGACATAATTAGGAACATTAAATCCAGACGTTTGAGATGGGGAGAGCATGTAGCACGTATGGGCGAATCCAGAAATGCATATAGTGTTAGTTAGCAGGCCGGATGGAATAAGACCTTTGGGGATGCCGAGACGTAGATGGGAGGACAATATTAAAATGGATTTGAGGGAGGTGGGGTATGATGGTAGGGACTGGATTAATCTTGCTCAGGATAGAGACCGATGGTGGGCTTATGTGAGGGCGGCAATGAACCTCCGGGTTCCTTAAAAGCCATAGGTAAGTAAGTAAGTAAGGTAGTAATAATAATAATAATAATAATAATAATAATAATAATAATAATAATAATAATAATAATAGCAGCATAATGGATGACGTGAAAATTGTCGCAAGTAATGTGCACCTGAAGAATGAGTGGGAAAACAGGTTGTCAGTGAGGGCCTTTATTTTTACACTTTGATACGAAACTAATTAGTTGTCTTTTATACCACTGAATTCAGAATGATTGATTGTATAAGCATGGAAATGCTTATTTCACAGGTAACTACAGTAAAAATAATTAACAATATAAATGTAACATTACATGATTGTAACCTACCTACTTGCTCATGTCACGCCTTGAGTATATCCTCACAAGTTAAATATTTAAGTATTATTATTGACCAACATTTAAAATGGCAGAAGCACATCTCCTTTCTGTAACGGATTGCGTAACACAATCCACAAATTTTCCATTCTACGTTCTTTTTTATCTATTTATGTTCTGCCTACCGTGTACTTAGCTCTGTTTCAATCAATAATTCAGTATGGTATATTAGTTGGGGAGGAATACAAAATCGATAATCCACCTTTTAAATTAGCTCCAAAAAAGAATTATCAAAATGTATCTATATAAACCTTTTGATTACCCAACGAAATTAATTTTTCAGGAATTTGGTGTATCAAATCTAGAACAAATTTATAAACAAACATTGCTGATTTACTTGCATAAAAATTACAATAAATTTAAATTTGATCCTCATGAATACTGTACGAGGCAAAACTACAGTTTCTTTCTAAACACCCCCAAATGCCACGCAACTGCTGGATTAAAACACAGGAGAAATTTTGGACCCAGAATATATAATGCATTAATTATAGCTTACCCTTAACTACGTACACTTAACACACATACTTACTTACTTACTTACTTACTTACTTACTTACTTACTTACTTACTTACTTACTTACTTACTTACTTACTTACTTACTTACTTACTTACTTACTGGCTTTTAAGGAACCCGGAGGTTCATTGCCGCCCTCACATAAGCCCGCCATAGGTTCCTATCCTGAGCAAGACCAGTCCTGTCTCTATCATCATATTCCACCTCCCTCAAATCCATTTTAATGTTATCCTCCCATCTACGTCTCGGCCTCCCTAAAGGTCTTTTTCCCTCCGGCCTCCCAACCAACACTCTATATGCATTTCTGGATTCGCCCATACGTGCTACATGTCCTGCCCATCTCAAACGTCTGGATCTTCTTTGAAGGTTTCGTAACAAGACCGTTTTTACGGTGATGGGTTGTTAGCCCTTCGCCCAACCCCCAAGCTGGAGGACCACCCCTCATCGGCTGTCGGCGACTGCTTATTCAATATATTCACAGCTACCCTCCGTATCTGAAGGCCGTCTCCTCGATCTACACTTCACACAGATGGATTTAGGAAACAAATTAGGTTAATTATTTAATTGTTTTGTATTTCTCTGAAGCTAACTGAGTTAAAAGTTGATAGGCCTTCTAATATTTACGTACTTTTGTATTTTCTATTTGCATATATTATTACATGCTGTATGTATTTTACCCCTATATTAATGTTTTCGTGTTCAATGAACTCTCTTAATTTTGTGATATATTTTGTATAACTGACATGAACTGCGCCCGAGCACGAGCTTGTGCTCTTTCGGGCTGCAAAGTCTAATGTAGCTCAAGTGTAACCTTATTAAAATATTTGAAATTTGAATTTGAAATAGATTTCAAGATTTCAACTATAGTGGAAGTTTACTGTCTCCCAACCTCATTCATGCATACATACATACATACATAGTCTTATACACAATCATGTCAAAACTGTCATGTCGCCTTGATCGTGTGATTTAATATGGCGGATTGTTCTGCTTGTATAATAAAGTCCTCTAGTACGTCCTTTGGCATCATATACGGAGGACGGTGTTCACCAAGCTGTAGATCAATGACAGGGTTGCATCTGGTATAAAGAAAATAAGAGTTTTATGGCGTAATGTTTCGCGAAGATCATGGCAGAGGAAGCGGCTGTATAGCAAGATTTTCCCCTTCTGCTCTCAGTCCACAATGGCTTCATTACCGCCTTATCGCCATCTCTTTGATTCAGAAGTGTCTTTATACCGTAAGGAGACCGTTAAATAAAGAACTACTTTCGTACAACATTCTGGATGCAATCGCGCAGTCGACTGACTTAACACGATTCTGAAAGGAATCCGATAACAGGACTAGCTGGATCTAATTACAGTGAAAACGGCTGCAACAGTCAGCGTGCATCGTGGGTTTCATTTCGCTCAATGCAGATTACCGTAGTCAACACTTGAGCCTAAATGAGAGCCAACTTTAAACGCTGTTATAAGCTTCTTACATTCTCTTTCTAGCCTATTTCGGGCTAGAAAAGCCGTGATCGTGGAGATCAGCAAAAACAGAGCAATTCCGACTGAAAGCAAACTTCTCTAGCACGGTTATCTTTATTTTTAATGGACAATATCGTAATCGTATAGAAACTTTTCTATTATTTCCCCCAGCCGAAATGGCTCCATTCTGATTATTAATAGTCCTCTATTCCGAGAGGGAAGTTGTGTTCACACTTAAATGATATTTTTTATTATACTCAAATATTTTTACACAGAACCCTATTTTACATGAGATAGGTATGTTAGGATCATAAATACAGGGTGATTCTTTTGGATATGGATAAAATAAAAACACCGTAGTACATTTAATACTGAACTTTATTTTTTTTTTTTAACTTTGTGCATACAACACTGAAAGATGGGAGATTCCTCAGAGCTCAACATGACCCCCATTGCGCACCCTGCACAACTCATAACGGTGATGCAATTCAGCCCATGTCCGTTGTAACATAAGAGGGGTGATTTGTTGAAAAGCTTGAGTAATTTGTGCTCTCAGATCATCAATGTTTCTGGGTTTCTGTGAATAGATCATGTCTGCTTTTCGTATTGGGTTTCGCCTGCGACCTCCTGAATGTTTTTTTTTTTTTTTTTTTTTTTTTTTAACACAGAACCTGTTTCTACAAATGTTCGATACCACAACATTATGTAATCGTATTTAGGTTCATTACGCACACCATACTCACGTAGAAATTCCCTTTGAACTCTTTTAACTCTCTCAAATTTAGCATACCAAAGAACACATTGTGCTCGCTGTTGATTTGTAGTAGCCATTTTAATCATCTACGATTTTCATTTGTCCTTTCAAATTATGCATTGTTGATGTATGTATGTATTTATTCACACTGCAATGGGTATATACCCGGTGGCAGTGGTAACTAATTACACTCAATAATAATAATAAACTTGTTAATTAAAAATACACTTAATAATAATACCAATAATTAATACTAACAATAATTAATAATAATAATAATAATAATAATAATAATAATAATAATAATAATAATAATAATAATAGGGAATATCCGAAATTAAATGAAGCACTATCACTTAAAATAACATTTAAAATAAATCTAATTTGTATCTTTAATCTAAGTTCGAACTAAAACCCACGAGTATGATATGTTCACATTACACTCATTTCGCTGTCAACTCACTCACTGCACTGGAACTACGACACATTTCACTGATTCTATCCTGATTTCACTAACACTTCAAAAACATTTCACTGTTCAAATACTTTGCACTGCCACTATAAACTATAAAGCTTCCCTGACAGGAACACGTTTCACTGACACAACACACTTCATTGAAACAACATAATTATTCACTGATACAACACTTCAATAACAAAATATCATTTACATCCTTTACATAATGTGTATAATTATCGTCTATTAGTAAAGTCCTTAAGCCTATTTTTAAATACGTTTTTGGTTGTTGGTAAAGCCTTCAGTAAGTCTGCAGGTAAAGCATTCCAGTCCCTGATAGTACGATTGAGAAAAGAAAACTTTCCAGTGTCCGTCCTCTGTCTTCTTTCCCTCAATTTATATGAGTGGTGGTTCCTTGAAGAGTAATTTGGCGGTTGCAACCTATTTTTTTTTATTTTTAATTTTTTTTATGATTGTCATATATGATATCTCCCGTCTTTTAATCATAATATAACTAGCAAGAAATGTTTTCTATCATAATAGCTGTATAATAAATTAATATTATCCATATCCAAACGGATCAGACTGTATTATTATAATATTTGTGTGATATTGATTAATTGAATGTCATATTGAAAATAATTTCATGTAGCTACATTCGATATAATTTATATTACATTGACGGATGAGATGAAATAAAATGAAAGGAAAGAAATTAATCTTATGTTTAAATTAAGAAATTAATAAAATTTTTACAAATCTATAAATTCAGCAAATATGTACATTTTATAATTTATATAAATGAATGAATAAAATGGAAATGAGATGAAATGAAAGACTAGGGTGCTATTCATAGACTTTTCGCTAGCCCGCGCTACGAGCGTGTTAAACTAGCCCCGGCTATCGACTGATTACTTGTACAGGATTCATATCATATCATATCGCTAACACTGGTTTAGGAATACGAAAAACGTAAGTTCGCTGAACATCCACCGGAAGCCCGCGCTAAGAATGTCTATGAATATGGCCCTAAATACAATCTTATGTTTCAATTAACAACTTTCAAGAAATATATAAGAAATTTTTCTCTGTTCTATTCATTCTTCATGTATGGTAATGCAGAATTTCTGCATGGAAATATCATATGTACTTAGCTACATCACAATAATATGATACGTATAAGTAATCACTTAGTAATTAAAAACGGCGCTCATCCCGTCGGATCCCGGCCACTTAGTCACTCGTAATGAGTGCACCTCTGTACGTAGTGCGTTAGACATTGTGCCACTGTCACATATTCTGTGACACAGTACATGAGGGTAGGCCACCAAAGGGAAGACTGAGAGGTAGAACTTAAACTGAGGGGATTCGATCCGGTATCGGAACTGGAATGCAATGTGGCTTAGTGGATAAAGCGTCAGAACGTAGAGCTGAAAACCCGGGTTCGAGTCCCGGTGCCGGAGAGAATGTTTCCCCGCTCCAACCATCCTTCATTTATGGTAATGCAGACTTCCTGCACGGAAATATCATATGTACTTCGGTGTATCGAAATAATACTATATGTTATCGTCATTAACAAAACATAATAATAATAATAATAATAATAATAATAATAATAATAATAATAATAATAATAATAATAATAATAATAATAATCCGTGGCGCTACAGCCCGTGAAGGGCGTAGACCGACCAGCCGGCTGCTGGTCTCACGCCCATATGTCGAAGCAGAGGTGGACGATCATCCAACCAGAATGGAGATATCGTGTGGTTAGCACGATGATCCCTTCAACCGTTATAGCTTCTAATCGCAACCGGATTTCGCTACCTATCGTAGCTCCCCAAGTGCATCACGATGCTGGGTGGACACCGGTCCCATACTCTGGCCGAAATTTCATGAGAAAATTTCTTCCCCCATGAGGACTCGAACCAGCTCGCATTCCGTAACGCGAGTCCTAGGCAGGATGCCTTAGACCGCGACAACAAAACATAATACGCTTCTATAAATCTGTCACATATATACAAAAGGGGTTTCTACTTTTAGTCAAGTATCCTCAGCCTCTTAAGTTGGTCTACGTAAGTGATGTTTTGTTCTATGTATTTTCCATCTCGTATAGGCCTATTCCTTTTAATTCAATTATTTCGTCTTTCTGCTATAATTTCAAATCGGCTTGTATTCGTTTGCTGTCTTGTAAATTGAAATAAGCTGTTTTATTTTTAATCTCATTTCCTCTGTTTGAAGTCGTAATTTCTTTTGACAATACGGTTACGTTTCTAATAAGTCAATTTTTTCCTTGTCGCTTATTATGAATAGCATTTCATTCCTCTTGTTCCATTTTTATTCGTTAAAATCATGCTTATAGGAATTTTAACCAATTATTATTTCTTAATGTGAAGCATAAGTAGGAGTATTATGCTATGAAAAATAATTATTACTAGCTTCCGAACGGAACTCGCATTCGGGATGTCCGCGTTTCAAATCCCCGAACGACCAACGTGACTACAGTTTTTCCGTGGTTCCCACAGTTACTTAGGCAAATGTCGGTTTGAAATTTTCATTGTCACGGGTCCATTTCCCTTTCTCTTCCCTGTAGAAAAAGAATTTGGGTTTCATATAATATCCTTCATCTTCATCATCTGATTCCATAGATTTATTTAGGCCATGACGCATGTCTTCGTCCGATTGCAAAAGGGGCATCTTCTACGAAACTGTCTCTGGGTTCCAAACCTTTCGCAATATCTTTGCCAGGGCTCATTCCTTAAGAGCACTTCCGAGGGCGCTTTGACACCTTAGAAGAGCTGTCGGAATGGTTCCTGTGCCGATTGATCACATTGGCGGTGTGAACTTAAGGTGGGGAGGTTGTAGGAGGCCCATTGGGTGAGCGGGTGAGAGGTCTCATGCGGCCAGTGGGATGGTATACCTCTTTCTCATTTATATCATAATTGTGGGTGTACAATAGACCACTGTCAAGCCGACGTGCTGAAGGGTCGTCTCTAACCCACCCCTAGTAAATCAATACTACTACTACTAGTGTAGCAATTATTTTCAACCGCTCTAATTTCTGTTGCAACCATGATGGATTCATTAACGCTATTTATTTCTTAAATTTTTGTTAAGTTACTCCAGACCCTTTAATAATATCTCATGGGATTAGTGTCTCAAGTTAAAAATTACTATGCTTACACTTATTGTTAAAAAAACTTGAGCACTTTATTAACATTTGCCTATTCATTTTATAGAAAGTTAAAATTGTGTGCAAATGAGTTCAAGCTCTGGTCTAGTAAATAAAGTTTGATTTAAAAAAGGAATCACATAAATAGGTTAAATAGTTTCAGAGCTACCACTGTTTAAATGTATCATTGTGTCGTAATTAAGGGATGAAGTTTGAGTCATCTGGGCTCCCTATATGTGCAGCGTTTCAATAAAATGTTTATATCTCGAAAACGATTTATTAGATTTACATGCAGCAAAGACTATCATAATCCTAAAGAATTAGAGTACACAATGACGTCAAATTTTAAAGCTAATTACAAAATTGACCATTTTTGGCCATTGGAAATGTATTAGCATACCTTAAAACGACGTTGAACTTATGTTGCACTTCTAAGTTTTGCAAGTCACAACACACATTTCGCTAGATTCTCTTTTGTTTATTCATTCCTTGCTAAGCGACAATCTGATTTCTTTTGTTTATAAAAGCAGTGATACAAATCTCCCATATTTCAACGTCATATCAGAACTAAAGTATCCTTTCTATCACTCCTGGTATAATATCGTTCATTCATTTAGTGTTCTGCCCAAGGGCAGGTCTTTCACTGCAAACCCAGGTTACTCCAGTCTTTCCTATTTTCTGCCTTCCTCTTTGTTTCCTCGCCTATCATCTGATATCTTCTTCTACCTTGAAGTCTTCTTCCGTTCACCATTCCTTCCAGTGCATCCTTCAGTAGGCAGTTTCTTCTCAGCCAGTGACGCAACCAATTCCTTTTCCTCTTCCTGATCAGTTTCAGCATCATTCTTTATAATATCGTTATGGCGGTTTTATTTTATATCTTCCCAAACGGAACACACTGTAGAACTACAACGTTCAAAATTTGATGTGGAAGCCTACTAACCATTCAGCTGACCATATATAGTTGAAAGTATTTTAAACTAATAATTAATGTTTAATTACACTTTAATCCCATTTACAACAGACTATTTTGCATTATAACTTACGAAGAAAAGGAGAGAAGGTTTTAGTAATACAGTAGAACCCCGATTATACGTCACCCTATTAACCGATTGGTGTATTATCCGACTGTCTTTCTGTCGCTTTTTTCCTGCAGAAATATATGGAGTATGCTATTGTACATTATATTAGCAAGTTATTTTTTCTAGAGAGCGTTATTACAAAACTTTACCTTTACACAGTATTTATTTATTTTATTTTTATTTATTCATTTGTTGATGAACATAACAGGCAAAGCCCAATTACAATGTTCACGACTAACAAATTAATTGATAAAACATAAACAAGGAAAAGGAAACATGCACTTATTAAAAACTGAAACGAAATAGAACAAAGGGAAAGAAAAAAAAAGAGAAATTGAAATAAGGTGTGAAAGTAGCTTCAAATTAACTAACAACAATATTCTGTAAAATATGGTAACAAATAATTCTGTATCTAGAGAAATTCATATTGAAAAATATCAACATTCGGATGAGGATGTAATTTATTGTATAACTCTAACATTTGGAAAACTGGGGAATTTTTGTGGGATTCAGTATTCGTCCTTGGTATGTAAAACAAATTTAGAAATTTCGTTTTAAGCTTAGGTGCATATAATGTTATATAATAAAATAAACCAACACAGTCTAACTTATTGTTAATAATTTTATAAAGAAAGTTTAAAGATTGACAATTTCGTCGAATTTGCAAACTAGTAAAATGGAAATGTTGAAGCATTGTAGCATAACTCTCATAGATAGGATAATCATTATAAAGTCTGTAATATAACCATTTTAGAAATTTATTTTGAATTTTTTCTAGTAACAATATATTTGTTAGTAACTGGGTTCCAGATAACAGCAGCATATTCTAATTTAGATCGAACAAGGGAATTATACAAAATTATTATAGTTTTCACTTTGAATTTACAAGAATTTCTCATAACAAAACCTAAACTTTTATAGGACAAATTTATAATATTATTAATATGACTATAAAATGTAAAATTGCTGCTAAATAATATACCTAAATCTTTATGTTCATTTTCTGCTGGTAAAACTTTTGCCTCTATTTTATATGAAAATTTAATTGTATTTTTCAATCTAGAAAAGGTCATATGTATACACTTATTTATATTAAATAACAATTTATTATTAATCCTCCATATATGTAAGTTTGTAATATCTGTTTGAAGTAACTTACAATCTGATATAGTTTTGATTTCTTTACACAATTTAATGTTATCCGCAAATAATAAAATTTTAGAATGTTGTACACAATTCACAATATCATTAACAAACAATAAAAACAATAATGGACCAAGATTGGAACCTTGAGGCACATCAGAATTTACCGTAAAAGGCTTAGAAGTATGTCCATGAAAGTTCACAACTTGTACTCTTCCTTTCAAGTATGATTTAATTAACGATAGCAATGAGAAGGAAAATCCATATTGTTTCAATTTCAATAAAAGAATATCATGGTCAACCTTATCAAATGCTTTCTGAAAACCTGTATAAATAACATCAACTTGTAATTTATTATCTAGTTGGGAGGAAACAAATTGAGTGAAATGTAGTAAATTTGTAACAGTTGATCTTCCAATCATAAACCCATGTTGATCATGTGTTCGAGTTGTTATGCTGTATAACTTCTATATAAAATGTCTTCTATGAGTATCAAAAGAAATCGTGTTGTGGTAAGTATAAAAAGTGAAAATAACAGTGATTTCGGGAAACGAGGAACTGTGGCTCATCTCATAATACGAGATTGGAGTCACAACCGTGTGCAATTTAATAAAAATCAAGGATGACGCATATAAATTATGTAAATCTACAGTACGAGACCTCCACTATTCCTATCTTTTCACACATAGCCATTAGAAGAAATTTCCTTGTCTCCTTAAATCCCGTTGTTAACTACCAAACTTATATCAGTGAACTTCTCATCCACTACTTAGCGTGCTCAATACAAGACCACAGAGGTAATTACGAAAGTGTAAGCATTATTCACAAAATTTACGAAAATCTTTTATGGTACCGATTATCCGATTTTTTAGATAAACCGTTCATCAAACACTCTTCATTGCCACAGATAATAGGAGTTCTACTGTACCTTCACAGTTCTTTGTTTTTCAATTTCGAGGCTCCCTTTGACATTTTAATAGGCGATTACACAAGCGAATATGCAAATGATCTGTTGGCCTAATTAACTAAGGGTGCATGACATGATGGGGTTCAAATTTCGCTGCGGTGTGGTGTGTGCAATGGGCTGGGCCGGGGTAGGACTCGTTGCCATTCATTGAACGCCGGAAGCCCAGACTCTCTCAAGTTGAAACGTGGTAGGCATCACAAATGTTGCCCTTCAAAGTGTTTTCCTCGCCGCAACTCAACTGGGAACGTATAAAACTCCTTGGTGCACCTAGCACAACGTTTTCCCTCTTGACTTCGCTTCACTTTCAGCGGATTAACAAGCAAGGTACAGAGCTGTACAAGATAGAAGAAAAGAGGTTGATTTGCTTATGGTTAGGACCACGACATCAGTATATTTGTATTAGTCTGAGGTGAACATACACATTTTTAGTTAATATACAGCAGAACCTCGGTTATCCGTCACTCTATGAACCGATTGGTGGATTATCCGACTGTCTTTCTCTTGTTTTTTTTTTTTTTTTTTTTTGCAGAAAAATACGAAGTACAGTATTTATATTAGTACGTATTTTTTCTACAGAAGATCATTACCAGTCTTTACCGTTACATAGTATGTAGTAGGAATGCTACCATTACCAGCAGTAGAAAAACTTACTTTTAGGAGAAGGTGTTTTTCACAACTTGTAAAATAGTCACTATCGCCTTTCAAAGAAATGACTTCAAGAAATTCCACACAATTGAAAACTCGTGCATAATTTGATCATTCTATGCGAAATATCAAAAGAAAACGTGTTAGAGGTTTGGAAAAGGAAAAAAAAAAACATGGCTCATCTTGCATAAGAATATGAGATTAGCATTAGAAATGTGCGTGATTTAGTAAAATGAAACAAGAATAATGTGTTACATAGCCTATTACTGTATTTCACTGTTTTTATATTTTCATTAGTTATAACCAGCATATTATATAGTGTAGTGTGCAGTATGAAGACATCAGTGGTTGCAGTACAGAAGGAGTTTCAAATTACGAAACTATTATGCTCTTAATCCATGAATAGTACATTATGCAACCAGCCTATAATGATAGTAATTAAGAAGCGAGTATTGATGTTTATGAAACGAGCGCTTGCGCTCGTTTCATAATTTTCATACAAGCTTCTTAATTACCATTATAGGCGAGTTTCATACGACTTTTTATGCTCGACCATATTTCTAACTTGAAATTATTCAGATGTAAGCCTATACATTTTATTTGTATCTGACAAGATCGGAAGTGACCTTGTTCTAGGTCGTGAATTGTGAGATGTGCGCAGACGCGAAAGTATTGATTTTTTCCGAGGAACAATAATGTCATTGACCTTGATGTAATCCCGTTAAACTTGATATAACCTTGATTATTGAATTTGACATTGAAAAACGAGATGAGAAATTGAATTTATTTGCATATTATTTACAATTAACGCTAACTATTATAGTAACAGAACATAACCTTCTGCGATAGTATTGGATTTCCAGCCTCCGTGACTTTTCGCTAATTCTCTTTCGATTGCATATCCGAGAATAATCAATACTTGCGGTTTTATAATGGTACAAAGCTGACTTATCATTGGCCGAACACCTGTAAGCTGAGTTGTCATTGGCTGAACACCTGTACTTTAATGAGTAGGTGTATTTTAATGACATGCATTAAAGGACCAGGTGTATAATTACTACATTTCGGCATGGTCGAGCATAAAATATTTTATAGAACGGATTATTCGACCTCTTTGATTAACCGTTCATTCCACCCCCTTCATTACCACGGATAATAGAGGTTCTATTGTATAGGGTGGGCGACTAGAAGCATTTGAAATGTTGATTTGGAGAAGGATGGAGCGTGTGAAGTGGACAGACAGAATAAGAGACGAAGCTGTGCTAGAAAGAGTGAGTGAAGAAAGAATGATGCTGAAACTGATCAGAAAGCGGAAAAGGAATTGGCTGAGTCATTGGTTGTGAAGAAACTGCCTTCTGAAGGATGCACTGGAAGGGATGGTAAACGGGAGAAAAGTTCGGGGCAGAAGAAGATATAAGATGATAGACGACATTAAGATATATAGATCATATGATGAGACAAAGAGGAAGGCAGAAAATAGGAAAAACTTGAGAATGCTGGGTTTGCAGTGAAAGCCTTGCCCTTGGACAGAAGACTATGAATGAATGAATTTACAGTAGGATGGAAGTGATATACTGTAACTGTTCAGATTGAAGGGTACAATAGAATACAGTACATTAAAGTAAATAAAAATCCGATTATGCGTTTTGTTACTAAGTGCATGGTTCATAAGAAAATTAGGGTAAACTTCTGTGTAGTTTGGCAACAGCGCATTGCCAGCTCACCTAAGAATACACACGAACTCAGGTCTGAAAAGCTGCATTCCGTCCCTTAATCACTGTAGCAGGATTGCCAGATTTACTAATGGCAGGAAATCACGATACGTGTTACTCTTTTTATTTAATTTTCAGGAAAACCGTCCACTTTATTAAAAACTGCAAAGAGCTAAATGCTTCCTTATCAGTTCCCCTAATGATAAGATTTAAAATCAGGTTCATAGTAGGCCTACTTAGCCTAACAAATAAAACAGTGAATTTAACAGAGTCTACGGTGTAACGCCAAGATGAGAAGGCCACAACCTCTGAAAACCTCTACTGTACACCTTTCATATTATGCCTCTCGCCGCGGCGAATAGACCTATAATTTTCTTTTACATCCATTTAACTACAGTCTTCCAACATTTTGAACTTTATAATGAACAAGCCTTAGCCTTCAGTTTTACATAATAATAATTTTCAAACTATTTTAATTTTACAACTCTGGCACATTGTCTGCCATTTTAACATACTGTATAATATTTACTGGAAGTTTTTTTTTTTTATCTGAATGTTATATTAATATCATGTACGCCATTTAACCACTTTAAGAAAAGTAAGCAAGGTTAAAAATTTTTTTACTTGTGTTTTAGAAGTGTGTTTTATCTTTATATTTTTCACCTACGTTCAAATGTACTTGTTTGTTAGCAAACTATCACCTGAAGATGACTTGAAAAGTAAGTCGAAAATATTCGTGATGTATATTAATATTTGTAACTTGATGTAACAGAATCTACTTCTGCCATCTTAATATGATAAGTGATTGACTGAAAATAAAAACTAATTATCTGATATCTATACTAATAATAAATCTGTAGCCGAAATTTTTCTGGTAATTTTCGATTTTCCAAAAATAATTGGTCCTAACATATATAATTAACCACCCTGAAATCGAAAATTGCATTTTTGAAAATTATTGTTTGTGTCTGTCTCTATGTTTGTTACCTTTTCACGCGATAATGGCTGAACCGATTTATATGAAAATTGGTATATAAATTAAGTTCGTTGTAACTTAGATTTTAGGCTATATGGCATTCAAAATACTTTATTTAAAAGGGGGGTTATAAGGGGGCCTGAATTAAATAAATCGAAATATCTCGCTTATTATTGAGTTTTGTGAAAAAAATGTTACATAACAAAAGTTTCTTTAAAAATGATTTCCGATAAGTTTTATTCTATACAAAATTTTGATAGGACTGATTTTTAATGAGATAAATGAGTTTTAAAATTAAAATAACGCCATCTAAGACGGTGCAATGAATTAAGAACAAATGACTTCGTCTATAAGGGGCCTTGGACAACAACAATCGAAACAGCGGCCTTGGACATCAACAATCGAAAGCTATTAAACATAGCCTACAGAGAATGTTTCTGTGTTTGTATGAAGTATTATCAGAAGCTAAATTAACCTATTTTTATAATTAATTATTATTTCACCATTGGAAAGTGTAGTTTCTCTAGATGGACATAATGCTATAATGTTATTACAGTAACGTCTGAGTAAATCGAGGACAGGTAAGATTAAAATAGCTTTTTATGCACAGAAAATTTGATAGGCTATTTTGTACATTCGTTTTCTGTATTTCTTAAAATAATATTTATGTACACTCATTTTAATTTCAGAGAATTAACGAACAACGAGAGTGTATTGATTTAGTATGCAGTAATAGTACGTTAGCTTAGCAATCCATTATTTTATAATTCAAATTTTAACTATGCTCAATTGAATCGTGTCAAAATACATAAAATATATATGCAATAAATGCAATGCAAAAAAAAAATTGGGTAATTAGCGAAGCAGATTATCTTGCGCTGTTGTAAAAGTTGTTCCCTGAATCAATCGTCTTATTTTAATTATGTAATTATTTTATATTTATTTCTAACAGGTGCAGCGGAGCGCACGGGTACGGCTAGTTATAAATAAAACAGTGTTAACATTGAGGGGAAATTTGTTTTCTCAGAAATCTATTCATTTGGGGCCAATATGGTATTACAATTTTTGCTATATTTATTGAAGGAATAAGCAGTTAAAATCTACACACTTATGTTACTTCCACCCTGCATTGGAGGGGAAAATACTTTGCAAAAGAGGAAAAGGGAGATCGTGAAGAAAATACACCTCAGAAGTGCTCAGTAGAATGGAGTGCCACAACTATGAATATTTAAAAGACCAGAAAAGAACGAAGGAACATGGTTGAAGTAACAAGGAGAAGCTTTTAGAATGCATTTGTATTATTAATATTATAATACTGTACCACATGACTGTGACGTCAACGTGTCATTAACGCTGAAAAGTAAATGATTATTATTAGTTGATTAAAATTTAATTTGTATGAAAACTGTAGCAGAGTGTGAAGTTTAATTTGTTCGAAATAATTCACCACTATATTTATTATACCCTCCATTCTGAAAGTAACATAAAAACAGCATTATGTCCATCACTTCAGTATGATTCATATGGTGTTTGTTTACACGGAACTTCGTTCAATTTTAATTAAATTGCGCGCAGGAAAATCACACATACTGCAATCAAGCTCTGCATATGCAAACACATATGTGTGTGCATATGTTAGTGTAGCCTCCTGCTAACGTCAGAAACACCTGCTTTTCATTTTTCCATGTAACATTCGACGGCATATCGAACATTTGTCATGTCGGATTGGTTGGTCTACATTAGCCTATCTTTTTCAGATCAAGAGACGTGTTCATTTACAAGACCTATACAAAAAGCATCGTTTGGCTTTATAAAATATCATCATCATTACCATCATCATGGATTAGGCTCTTCTGGCCGTTCTGATGAAGTCACAAGTGATGTCCATCTCCTACGACACCTACCAAAATCTCGCCTTCCGCTAAACTTACGTAGAAGAGCGTTCTTCGGAAATTTCGGGATCCATCTACATCAGATGTTACATTGATTTCTTCTGGTATTCTTATATTTTATCTTACCTACTCCAATTCCTATGATGACTTCATTCTTAAATCTGTCCTCTCGTGCATTTTTCGTGCTTCGTAAGAAAAACATTTATGTTGCGTATATCCTGCTTTCCTATCTTGATTCCATGCTTTACTTTCGTATAGTTATGGGGGATACTGCCACGGTCATATAGAGCTTTAATTTTGTATCCTTTTTTGTTAATCGATCTAATATTCTCTTGATGATTTCACATATTGCCTGAAATGTTTATATATTGTTTGTATTTATAATTCATGTATGTTACGCAACATTCAAAGCATTGAAAATGACACCTGTTCTTGTTTTCTCATATTTTCTAAAATTAGTTTTGATGTAACAGGATATCTGTATTTCAAAGCCATTACATCGCTTTTTCTTAAAGACACACTGAACTTAAGATTTCTGGCTATTATTTTTATGTTATTTATTTATTTGTTTATTTGAACATTTATTAATTTATTTATATATTTATCTACCTGCCTGCCTGCCTGCCTGCCGATCCATCCATCCATCCATCCATCCATCTATTTACTTACTTCTTTATTTATTTCCTTACTTGCTTATTTATTTATTTGTTTTATTTATTTAAATTATTTACTTACTCATATATTTACTTATTCATTTATTTACTTATTTATTTAGGCATACTTATTTATTTACTTATTTATTTATTTAGGCCTACTTATTTATTTATTTATTTATTTAGGCCTACTTATTTATTTATTTCTTTATTTGTTTATTTTTTGTTTGTCTGTCTATTTATTTATTTATTTACTTATTTATTTATTTATTTATTTATTTATTTATTTAGGCATACTTATTTATTTACTTATTTATTTATTTAGGCCTACTTATTTATTTATTTCTTTATTTGTTTATTTGTTTGTTTGTCTGTCTATTTATTTATTTATTTAAGCATACTTATTTATTTACTTATTTATTTATTTAGGCCTACTTATTTATTTATTTATTTATTTATTTATTTGTTTGTCTGTCTATTTATTTATTTATTTACTTATTTATTTATTTAGGCATACTTCTTTATTTACTTATTTATTTATTTAGGCCTACTTATTTATTTATTTATTTATTTGTTTATTTGTTTCTTTGTCTGTCTATTTATATATTTATTTACTTATTTATTTATTTAGGCCTACTTATTTATTTATTTATTTACTTATTTATTTATTTAGGCCTACTTATTTATTTATTTATTTACTTATTTATTTATTTAGGCCTACTTATTTATTTATTTATTTATTTATTTATTTATTTGTTTATTTGTTTGTTTTTCTGTCTATTTATTTACTTACTTATTTATTTATTTAGGCCTACTTATTTATTTATTTATTTATTTGTTTATTTGTTTGTTTGTCTGTCTATTTATTTATTTATTTAAGCATACTTATTTATTTACTTATTTATTTATTTAGGCCTACTTATTTATTTATTTATTTATTTATTTATTTGTTTGTCTGTCTATTTATTTATTTATTTACTTATTTATTTATTTAGGCATACTTCTTTATTTACTTATTTATTTATTTAGGCCTACTTATTTATTTATTTATTTGTTTATTTGTTTCTTTGTCTGTCTATTTATATATTTATTTACTTATTTATTTATTTAGGCCTACTTATTTATTTATTTATTTACTTATTTATTTATTTAGGCCTACTTATTTATTTATTTATTTACTTATTTATTTATTTAGGCCTACTTATTTATTTATTTATTTATTTATTTATTTGTTTATTTGTTTGTTTTTCTGTCTATTTATTTACTTACTTATTTATTTATTTAGGCCTACTTATTTATTTATTTATTTATTTGTTTATTTGTTTGTTTTTCTGTCTATTTATTTATTTATTTACTTATTTATTTATTTAGGCCTACTTATTTATTTATTTACTTATTTATTTAGGCATACTTATTTATTTACTTATTTATTTATTTAGGCCTACTTATTTATTTATTTATTTATTTTTTTATTTGTTTGTTTGTTTGTTTGTCTGTCTATTTATTTATTTATTTACTTATTTATTTATTTAGGCCTACTTATTTATTTATTTACTTATTTATTTATTTACTTATTTATTTAGGCATACTTATTTATTTACTTATTTATTTATTTAGGCCTACTTATTTATTTATTTATTTATTTTTTTATTTGTTTATTTGTTTGTTTGTCTGTCTATTTATTTATTTATTTACTTATTTATTTATTTAGGCCTACTTATTTATTTATTTACTTATTTATTTATTTACTTATTTATTTAGGCATACTTATTTATTTACTTATTTATTTATTTAGGCCTACTTATTTATTTATTTATTTATTTGTTTATTTGGTTGTTTGTCTGTCTATTTATTTATTTATTTACTTATTTAGTTATTCATTTATTTACTTATTTATTTATTGATTTATTTATTTTCTTCTTTATTTATTTATTGATTTACTTATTTATTTATTTTTTACTTATTTATTTAGTTAGTTATTTGTTTATTTGTTTGTTTGTTTGTCTATTTATTTATTCATTCTTTCATTTATTTATTATTTATTTATTTATTTATTTATTTATTTATTTATTTATTTATTTATAAGTACAGAGACATTACTGCCCATAAAAGCACCTTCTTAACACTTCTATCTTGCAAGAAAATAGTTTGTATTGTATTGTATTGTATTTATTAACATTCCATGGTATTCATACATGCTTACAGCTAGAATATGGAACAAGTCAAAAAACTTAATACTATTATAAAATCTTAATTTATAGTCACAGTCTAGATGAAATATATACAGAAGAGATTTACAATATAGTCTACTAGTACAACACGAAGTTTTAGTATCAATTTCATGAAGTGTTATTGAATGAATGTCATGAATTCACCTACAGAATAGAAGGCGTGAGAAATTAGGTACTTCTTTAATTTGGCCCTAAATAATTTTATGTTTTGAGTTTCATTTTTTATATCGATAGGGAGGCTGTTAAAAATGTTTACTGCCATATAACGCACTCCTTTTTGATACCACGATAGACTTGCCGATGGAATATGAAAGTCATTTTTTTGACGTGTATTTATGCTATGAACTGTTGAATTAGTTACAAAGTTTTCACGATTACATACGAGGAAGGTTATTAATGAAAAGATATACTGACAAGCCATGGGCATTATTTGTAGTTTTTTGAAAATAGTCCTATACGATTCCCTAGATTTGGCACCTACTATTATTTTAATTACTTTTTTTTGTTACCATCTGTGGAATTTCCCCAGAATAGTATTCCAAAACTCATTACCGAGTGGAAGTATGCAAAGTATATTGTTTTTAAGGTTGGAGAGTTCTTAATGTAATATATTTGCAGCGGAGTATTATAACATATACAATGAGTAAACTGAATAAATTGCATATACTAGATATGAGAGAGAGAGAGAGAGAGAGATGGAGAGGTAGCTTCTTATTTAACCAAATTTTCATGAATGTGTTTCTTAAATATATAGGCCTAATCTGTTCCTGAAAATAAATATCATTGTAATTATTTAACTTATTATAAATGGACAACATTCTGATTAGCGGTAAATATGATATGTGATAATCTTTGGAGGGGACTACATAAAAATAATTACAATTTGTTATAATGAAAATATCATGGTTTATTTTTTTACTAAAAAATTTTTAACATATTTACCCAAGAATTTAAGCACAAGTTACTTGAGAATTATCTGGATCCCTAAACATTGTATATTATGATGTAAAGCGATATAAGTTAATGAGTCTACCAGTGCAATTCTTACTATTTACTAGTACTAGTTTTGATCTATAGAACTGTCTGAGATAACTGCGGTAAACAGATCAGCTGTGGGGGAGTTTCGTCGAAGAATCTCCACAATTCTCTTTTATTACCACCCGTACAGACCTGAGTAATCTTTATTACTCATTTAAGGCACCATATAAACAACCAGCACCTTATCTGAAACGTATGGCAGAGTCTTCTCCATTTAAAAAGTCCTGACATAACCTATTTCTTTCCGCCATATGTTCAAAGACCGATGTACTTATTACGAGATACTGTACTATTGTGCTGCTCTCTGTGCACATTGATGGAACTAACAACAACTCAGTTTTTCTGTAACCTGGCCGTTCAAAAAGAAACGAGCTGGTAAACTATAGATCATTAAATGAGATTGAGGTCGAGCTGGTCACAGAATTCTTCACGGTAACATCTCTGTATTTCCCGGAAGGCGACCCTTGTCCGTGGGGTGGGGAGGTCTTTTGATGAACACATTGTTTACAGGATAGAAATAGATGGTTGGACGGGTCTGGCTAGACGTCATCGATTTAATGGGCTTAGACTTGTAGACGGTAGCAATTTTTGGCAGCATTCACTTCATCGATTGGAAGTACATCTTCGGTAGAAAACACAGCGCACCTTGCACGGAATCCTTCCACTTCTGACAAATATAAAAATGTTACAAAGCTTTTTATAGCAAAATACATGCAATTATGGTTTAATAATAATTACTACGCGGACAAGAATAAATTATTATTATTATTATTATTACTATTATTATTATTATTATTATTATTATTATTATTATTATTATTTGGGATGTATTAGGCCTATAAGCAATAACATGAGCTGCAGCCAGAAAATCAAAAGGAGGATAGCAATGCCAAAGGAAGTTTTTAATAGAAAAAGGAACTCATCTGCGGATCTCTCGGAAAAAAAAACTATGGAAGAGGCTAGTGAAGTGCTGTGTGTGGACTGTGGCATTGTATGGGGCAGAAACCTGGACGAAATGAAGAGAAACGAATAGAAGCATTTGAAATGTGGATATGGAGAAGAATGGAGCGTGTGAAATGGACAGACAGAATAAGAAATGAAGCTGTGTTGGAAAGATAGGTGAAGAAAGAATGATACTGAAACTGATCAGAAAGAGAAAAAGGAATTGGTTGGGTCGCTGGCTGAGAAGAAACTGCCTACTGAAAGATGCACTGGAAGGAATAGTGAATGGAAGAAAAGTTCGGGGCAGAAGAAGTTATCAGATGATAGACGACATTAAGATATATGTATCATATGCGGAGACTAGGAGGAGAGCAGATAATAGGAAAGATAGGAGAATGCTGGGTTTGCAGTGAAGGACCTGCCCACGGGCAGAACTATTATTATTATTATTATTATTATTATTATTATTATTATTATTATTATTATTATTTACTTACAAATGAGTTTTAGAGAACCCGGAGTTTCAATGTCCGCCCTCACATAAGCAAGCCATCGATCGGTCCCTATCCTGAGCAAATGAATCCAGTCCCTAGCATCGTATACCAAATCCATTTTAATGTTATCCTTCATCCACGTGTCGGCCTTCCCAAAAGTCTTTTTTCCCCCTTAGATCTTCCAGTTAATAATAGGCCTTATAGGCCTATACGCATTTCTGGATTCACCCATACGTGCTACAATATTATTATTATTATTATTATTATTATTATTATTATTATTATTATTATTATTATTATTATTATTGTTATTATTATATTTATTTTATTTACTTATTTATTTAATCTGGTGGAGTTATGGCCATCAGGCCTCCTCTACCATATAACCAGAATGTTTATTCTGCGTTTAATTTCCTCTCGAGTGCCATTTATATTTGTTACTATAGCTCTAGGTATTTGAATTTTTCCACATTTTCAAAATATTAATTTCCAATTTTCATATTTCCATTTCGAAATATATTCTGGTCAGGAGATATAATCATATAGTTTGTTTTTTCGGGGCTTACTTCAAAACCTATTTCATTACTCTTGCTTTATTATTATTATTATTATTATTATTATTATTATTATTATTATTATTATTATTATTATTATTATTATTATTATTATTATTACCACCAAGATTACTGCTATTTATTATTAGAGCTCTGATTTTCATGATTAAAAGTTGCGAATGACAGCGAGTTTATCATTCATGTTCCAGAATATGTGAGGTAAGCGCCTAATTTACATTGCTTTGGAATTCAAAGAGTCTTTGCTATAATTCACTCCATAATGTTTGACGCTTGTCTGAAGTATTTACCTCCGACCAACTTCAAGACAAGCAAAATTGCTGAGTAACTTTTGGCGTTGGAACTCGGACTCATTTCGCCATCATTAATTCACATCATCATCATCATCATCATCATCATCATCATCATCATTATCATCATCCTCCATACCATAGCCCGGGTTAAGTTCACGGTGCGGAGTGCTCTACTTGTACAGTCCTTATTGATCCAGGTTAGCTGGTTGAGGTTTTTCCGAGATTTCCCTCAACCTACTAAGAACAAATGCTGAATAACTTTCTGCGATGGACCCTGAATTCATCTTGCTGGTATTATCTATAGTAACGTCACAAGAGATCTGAAATTTGCCGATAAATCCACGAGCGAAACAAGTAGATTTATTTGGGAAATCTCTGACCTCGAGTGACATTTATTAGGACTATTTCGTGAATAAAATAAAAATGTAAATACTATATCCCTAAAATTCGCCCACGAAATGTTAATAATATTGTATATTTATGAATACTAAACCTATTCAGACATTGTCAAGTCGAAATAGATTAAAAACAATTACTGCAATAAGAAAGAGCGAAGAGATTCCGAGAATGGTTTGAACAGGCTTATGGTGTAGCTTAAAATTTTAACTTTATATTGAATTCTAGATAAGAAAAATATTGAGGTAAACGAAAGGGTGGAGTTTTACAACCTTCCATGCCATCGTACCAAATCATACGTGTTCTCCTATTGATAGATATTTATTTGTCATCAACATTTATATTAGTTATGGTGTACCACAACTTATGTATACGGGTTTCACCATAACTTTCTATTGATATAACTACAGCCTACTCATCTACTGTCGCTATTAACTTAACTCCATACAGTCAATTTCTTCTTAATGATCTTACATGTCCACCATCTGTTCGTTACACACTTACATTCCTTTCAGCATTCTAATCTTGCTAACTAAATTTATACATAATTCCGTCTTTATGCATTACATCTAACTCGTAACATTTCACACGGTTATGCTCTTTGGGATCTTTTTTCTACCTAATAAATCTTGACATGAGTGTGTTCTCCTATTGGCTAGTGTTGATGTACGCGCTAGAAATTAGTTAGCAGTACCTTATCGAGATGTTGATCGCTTTTGATGATTTAGGCAGAAATTAAATATAAAATCATGAACCGATATTCGTGATACATTGAGAATGAAGACATGAGTTATCACAGATCCATTTCCACAAAATTAATATTAACTGCCTAAAGTAATGTTGCATTTCATGCACATAAAACCTGTTGTTCACCGACATAGCTTAACATAACCTATACTATTTCGCATATAATGCCGAGACGAAGGTAAACAGTTATGGGCAGGACTGAATGAGTTTTTGTCGGTCTCTACTGTCTTCATAGTAACTGAAACTAATTTCGTAATTTCCATATTAACAGAATGTACCGAACACACATGGGGAGTTCCCGTGCTGCAAAAAGTTGACGTAATACAGAGGCGTAATGCATTTTACATTAAATGTTTGTTTACCTGAATTTTTTTCTTATCTGGAATTCAACATAGTTAAATTTTAAAATAAAAGTTCTCATTCTCGACAGAATTTAAACCCGGAACGTCAAATCCAATGCAAGGCATTGTGATACTTGACGGAGCTTTCTCATGTGGATAAAACAAAATATTGTTGTCAGTATTGCACATGGAGCGTCAGTTCATTGATTTATGTATGAAATACAAATTAAATGTTATTCTATTCATTAACACGAACAGAAATGTCATCGGAATTTCAAATAAAATGCGGTCATATTGGAGAATTATTATTATCTGTGAAGTTTATTAAAAAGTTTACCTATCTTGAAATTAACCCTTTCAAAGTCGCTTTCGTAATGATGATGTGAAATGTAGTTGAACAGTCGTACAGTCTTCGTAAGCTATCAGAAGAAAAGGCGCCAATAGAAATAAAATACAGAAAAATATATCCCAGTGACAGAGACATGAAAATCCTTTCCAATGAAACTGGAAGGCTCTACCGAAAGTTAAGAAAAGTGAGAAAAATAATATTCTGAAGTGGATTTCTAGCTCACAGAGTAACGTGCTGATTATTATTGAAATAGACACAACAAGGTAAAAGCGAAACAAGTGACTGCCGAGAGTGAACATGGACGTACTGACGTATCTCTTAGTTTCCGTGTACTACAATTTAAAAAGATCTTACAATGCTCTCAGCCAGCTAGCGACTTCTTACTAAAACACTGAACTTAGCTAACTCAAAATCTTTTAACCTGTATTGCTAACAAAACAGTCGTCAGATGTCTCGGATTACTTCGGTTTCCATGACATTTCTATTTCACCGTTATCAACATTCAGTAGGTATAACGCTTCAATTATGTTAAATAGCCTAAGTTATATTATGAGAAATGATTTGGCTCACATAATCTACTTCACTCTGTTACTATAGTGAAAGATAATTTCAATAAAATATTAGGGCATATTTCTTGCAACTATAAATAAAGCGACATTTATAGCTATAAAAATGTCCCGCGTCGTGACATCGTGGTCTAAGGCATCTTGCCAACGACTCAAATTACGGAATGCGCGCTGGTTCGAGTCCTCATGGAGGATGAAATTTTCTCATAAAATATCGGCAAGAGTATGGGACCGGTGCCCACCCAGCATCCTATGCACTTGGAGAGCTACCTTAGGTAGCGGAATCCCATTACGAAAGCCAGCTATAATGGCTGTGAAAATCATCGTGCTAACCACACAATACTTCCATTCTGGTTGGATGATCGTTCACCTCTCCTTCTGCATGTGGACGTGATGCCAGCAGCCGACTTGTCAGTCTGACCCTTAAAGGAATGTAGCATCATGTATTATTATTATTATTATTATTACTACTACTACTACTAGGCCTACTACTTACTGGCTTTTAAGGAACCCGGAGATTCATTGCCGCCCTCATATAAGCCCGCAATTGGTCCCTATCCTGAGCGAGATTTAATCCAGTCTCTATCATCATATCCCACCTGCCTCAAATCCATTTATTGTTGTTGTTGTTATTATTATTATTATTATTATTATCATTATTATTATTATTATTATTATTATTATTATTATTATTATTATAGTGCTCCATTTCTTTTAAAAAAGGAAAGATTTCATTGAGAATTACGGTACCTACTTTTTTTTCTCTGCTGAGGAATGAACTAAAATAACATATTTCTTCTCCTGTGATTGCGTCACTCCGTCATTCCACACGGTGCGTCTCTATTCGTTATCTAATTAGTACTGAATAAGTTGTGATTAATTGATTGTGTCTATTTATTTATTTAAGTACTTATTTATTTATCCATTTAGTTATTTATTAATTAATTTATTTACTTCTTTATTTATTTTATTTACGTATTTATTTACTTACTCATTTATTTATTTATTTATTTATTTATTTATTTATTTATTTATTTATTTATTTATTTATTTATTTATTTATTTATTTATTTATTTATTTTAAAGATAGACATATTGTAGGAAATAACATTAATTTGTATTAAAGTTGTATCAAATTTACATTTTATAATAAATTAACAACTCTTAAATATCCATTCCCGTATGATCGATCTTTTCCTATCCATAATATTCTTCGACTGTCATGCTCTACCGCTTGCCGATTAAGCCTTGGTTTTTCTGAACCGACACATGAAAACGTGCGAGGTGCAAGGCCCGCCTCGCACAAATCCGGACTACACGAATGACAGTGAATGGTTTCTATAACTGCGAGGTGCGGGGTCTGCGTACCTCGCAGTTGTAGAAACCACTCACTATCTCTCGTGTAGTCCGGTTCAGAAAAACCAAAGCTTAACTTGGGACTTGCTCCGCGTCTTGTATCTAAGTAGGCGAACATTAACTTTCTCCTATACCGATGGAGAATTGTATTTTTTACTGTTTGTTTGAAAACTTGAAGGAGATATTGCAGACTATTTCCAGTTATTTTTACTGTAACTACGTCATCAGTATTAGGCCTAAAATAGAACGTTTAAGATTTGTTTATTATTTAGTTTCATTCATTTATTGATAAACTACTTCCGTATTTGATAATATAATGTAAACAATCATTAAAAAAGATTTAATGACATATTACAACCTTAACGAAAACAAATATTTTTTAAATAATTGATTAAATGGCGATCTTACTCGTGTTAATTGTGTAAGCATGTGCGGCTTACAGCTGTTTCGGTGCTTCTTCACACCATCCTCAGGGCCTACTAGATCTCGGCGTCATCTCGAACTTCGCTGCCTGTTGTGTGGGTGCGTTCGATTGTTGAAAAATGTTGAAATGTGGTGTCAAATAGTGTGTGTGTTCTGAAATTGATTGAAATACATCACACTAACATACGAAAACAAAAACACACACAAGATCGCATCCTCATTCAGAAAACAGAAATACAACATAGCATATAGAACAGAAAACACACTACAAAGACATCTCAACACACACACAACACAGACAAATAAATACAATCACACAGGCGTATACAAACTCACATGCAATAGTTGCGACAGTTTCTACATTGGACAGACAGGCAGATCATTCCAAACTCGATACAAAGAACACATTAAAGAAATAACCAGAGGACACAATACATCTACATATGCCGAACACATAACTAATGCTAACCACACATACAATAACATAAATACAGACATGGAAATCCTACACATACAACCCAAAAACCAAAAACTCAACACACTAGAACAATACGAAATATACACACACACACCAAAACACACCCTAATCAAATTCTCAACACACAGATCAATTTCAGATCACACACACTATTTGACAACACATTTCAATACTTCTCAACAATCGAACGCATCCACACAACAGGCAGCGAAGTTCGAGATGACGCCGAGATCTAGTAGGCTCTGAGGATGGTGTGAAGAAGCACCGAAACAGCTGTAAGCCGCACATGCTTACACAATTAACACGAGTAAGATCGCCATTTAATCAATTATTTATATCCAAGTGTTAAAAGTAGTGTACGAAAGATTCAACATGAAATATATTTTACTATAATGAAGAAGTTTAAGAACAACGTAATTTACGAGTTTATTTACATTGAGAGAAGATGCTGGATCTACCTTGACCTGAAATGAAGACAATGTTTCGTAAGCAGAGAACAGCACATTTTCCAAGGCACACAAAAGTTGAAGCGACTACATTTTTAAAGTAACAGACGTTTGTCGACATAGTCAGGAAGTTCTCCCAATGTGAATACCTAATGCTGGTGTATTACCCTCTCGATGTTGGTAGAGGTCGAAAAGTGTTTCACGTCAGCAGATACCATCAGCCCTACTCGCAAAATCCACCTCGACTTTCATACAATTGTATGTATTACGTGATGCTACATCTTTGACCTCTCGGATCGTTAAATGGAGTAGAACGCACGGAAACAGTCCAGATATTTTCACTTCTGCTTCAGAGTCGGTGCAGTCATCAAATATGAGGGATCGTTCTTCAAATAACACGCGCTGTCTGCGAAAATCACTCCTGACTGATGTGCTACTCTACACTTAGAAGCATTTTCGTTATACAGTATGTCTGAAAACTGACTCCACACAAATGTTATAACCAGGCTTAGGATCCGAGACAACTTAAGAATGAAGTGCAGTTAAGGTACGGTCACACGTCACTACTTTTGCAGCGCTGCAGTACAAAAAACTGCGCAACTCTCGTACTGCGACGTGTGAACAACGGTGCAACCCGAAAAGTAGCGGCTGCCGAACCTGCTGCCCGCTACTTTTTCATGCTGCGCGCAGCTTATAAGTAGCGACGTGTGAACAGGGTTCTCAGGGTTGCAGCCGCAGCATTTTTGATATCGGTTTTGTTGAAACGTTTGCTGCGGTTGCGACCAGTGTTACCACCCAAATGTGCCAATGATACTTTTATTGTTTGGATATATTTTAATGTTAGATATGATGAAAATAAATTATTTGTAACAGTACAACAGAGTCTGAGCATATTTGCTGACAATATAATTCATTTTTTAAATTTTCCGTAGCGTAGTTTCAAACAGGAGGGTTGCCAACATTGATTACGTGAATATGCTGTTGGTTATCATTTAAGTATATAGGCGTTTTTAAAAGCTTTATAGTAAAAATAATGCCAATTTCTGAATACTAGTTAGGACAGAAAAGCAAATATTAGATAAGTAAGCTTTCCCATGAGTTTCTTAATAATGCGAACATAACCACAAAATGTATATTGAGAAGCCAACACGGAGATGGAAACCTGCAGCATGACTGCGGCTGCAAAAGTAGAGCCTTGTGTGTGAACAGACTCGCAACAACTTTTGCAGCTGCAGTACAAAAGTTGCGCAGCAAAAGTAGCGACGTGTGACCGTACCTTTACAGTGCAACGGAGTACAGGTGGAGTGAGGTGGCGCGTTGAGTTTTGTTTACTTCTGTGTTAGAGTACAATCCGGTTCGTGACCAGAGGTACAGTATTCTTCCGTCTCTCCCTACGAAACGAACTCAGGCCATCACAGTGCATTTTCAATTCATAGTGAACAGTTTTTTCGAACTAGTTGCAAGTATGTACAGTAGTGGCAAAAAAACCGGACCGACTCTTGTAACTGATTTCAGAGCCTTGTTAACTCAGAGCACGATAGATTGATAACTTAGACTTTCGTGGTTCGAATCCTGCCTGGGAAGGAAACTTTTTTTTGTCCCTTATTCAACTCTAAACTGGCTACGGCTTAACGAATTTAGAAATTTTCATTCTCTTGTTCTCCATTTCCAAGTCCTTCACTTTTCTACACCTACCTATCTTGCCTTCCGTTTCAGTTACCTGTCATCATATCATAATCTCTTCACACGCACGCAAAATAGCCGCATACTGGTCATACCAACACATAAGACATCATCGTATTCATCATCATACACAATCTCGCTCTCGCGCTTGTGGAATACCCTACCCAGTAACATCAGAGACTGTCGGAATTTAGTAGCGTTCAAAAGCAAGCTTATTAAGCATTTTCTTACTGCGTAGAGTTGGTTTAATTTTTACTTAATAAAAGAAATGCTTCTTTCTTCTTAACTTTTACAATATACTGTCTAGCTTTTATTAATCAGTTAATCTTTTAGTACTTTGATTTTTATTGCATTTGTAAATTTAATATTAATTGTAATTATAATTGTAATTGTATTCTTAATATTGTAGTTGTAATCCCCTGGTAGAGGGGAAGAGAAGGCCTGATGGCCTTATCTCTACCAGGTTAAGTAAATAAATAAATTAATTAATTAAATAAATAAATTTATTCCCAATACTTTTCGATCGCAGCGATTTTTTACTACTTAATTAACTTAATATTTCCAGAACATAAATTTTACCAACAATCTATGGCGAATCCTCGGCCTCATCTCGCCATATACCATAATAATTAATAGTTCATAGTATTTTGTTGTTTAATTTGTAAATAACTTTTGTATACATGTAACTCTCATCTAAATCAAATTGTTGAATTCTTTGTAAGTTCATGCATATGTATATACACTTTTTGCTGGTTGAGTGGAAGAGAAGGCCTTACGGCCTTAACGCTGCCAGCTAAAATAAATCATCATTATTATTATTATTATTATTATTATTATTATTATCATTATCATTATTATTATTATTATTATTATTATTATTGTTATTGGGCGGCCGGGTAGCTCAGTTGGTAGAGCAGCTGGCTACGGACTGAAAGGTCCGGGGTTCGATCCCAGGTGGTGACAGGATTTTTTCTCGTTGCCAAACTTTCAGAACGGCCCCGAGGTTCACTCAGCCTCCTATAAAATTGAGTACCGGGTCTTTCCCGGGGGTAAAAGGCGGTCAGAGCGTGGTGCCGACCACACCACCTCATTCTAGTGCCGAGGTCATGGAAAGCAGGGGGCTCTACCTCCATGCCCCCCAAGTGCCTTCATGGCATGTTACGGGGATACCTTTACCTTTTACCTTTTTTACCTATGTATTATTATTATTATTATTATTATTATTATTATTATTATTATTATTATTATTATACCATCTCGCTATCACCAATCTCATCGACGCTAAATAACCTCGTAATTGATACAACGTCGTTGAATAACCATTAAAAAAATCTTGAAACGCATATTAATCATGGTAACATACGGTTTTGAACTAAGGAATAAAACGTGCAAATATGCTCAAACCCACCCCCTTCTCAACATAATATCCCACGGTTCTCACCCATGCAACTATTAGTCGTAGAAACAAAAATTGCTTGTGGAAGAGTAGCCTAATGAAGTAAAGTGATACCACACTAGCTACACCAAACAGAAATGGATCTCACGGCTTTTTTTTTCTACGAGTCGTCAACTGTTATTTCTCCTAAAACAAACAAATTCATATATTGTACGTTCTTTTCAAAATAAAGCACTAGATAAAAATAATAAACCCGGCGAATTAAATTAATCATGTCACGTCACTAATCTGGGCAATTATTCATAAAAGCGAAATGCGTAACAGTTGAACACACTTCCGCTGCGCTGTAGTCCACGCGAATGAAAACATGGCTAAGCCTCCGTTGTTTGGGGTGGAGAGTAACGGGTAAACCTTGCGACACAATCGCTTTATGCAGATCGAGTTCTCCGCGAACATCCCATGAAGGATTGGGGGTGAGGCTAGTGTTCAGCTTATGCAGATGTCCGCAACAGTGTTTCAAATAAACATCAGGTTTAAAATTTTAACAATGCAAAGCCTCTACCTTTCGTTGTTTTATCTCAACTTTCTAACCTCCTGTCATGTGTAAACAGAATCGCTGTAAACAACGTCATACAAGAAGACGTTATATACCAGGAATCAAGGTGTTCTAAATCCCACTACATCGGCTTCTGGACTAAGACTACTTTACAGATTCCTCTTCCTTCATATAAATTTATTTTGTTGAATTCAGTCATCCTCCCGGTTTTATAAAAGTCTAGTATTTTATTTAGAAAAGACGGAACAAACCAACATTGGTATATACCATGATGATTCCGGTGATGATAAGTATAATTAATTCAGACCAACAACTAACACGCAAGAGAAAAAAAGATAGAAAACCACATTTAATATAAGTTGTCAATCAGACAGAAACCAGTGGCAGTCAATAAATAGTACATTATGCAACGAGCCTATAATGGTAGTAATTAAGACGCGAGTATGTTTGTTTATGAAACGAGCGCAAGCGCGTTTCATAATGTTCATAGAAGCGTCTTAATTACCATTATAGGCAAGTTTCATACGCCTTTTTATGCTCGACCATATTTCTAACTTGAAATTATTCATAAGTATTAATGTTATGGTTATCTAAGTGAAGAGCGGAACTGACCTTCTAAATTGTGAGATGTGCACAGACGCGAAAGTATTGATTTTTTCCGAGAAACGAATGTCATTGACCTTGATATAATCTAGAGAGTAACATGAACATTAATATTGATATAACCTGGAAATTGATTTAGAATTGAAAAACGAGATGACTAATTGAATTTATTTGAATATTATTTACAATTAACGCTAATTATTATAGTAACAGAACATAACCTTCTGCGACAGTATTGGATTTCCAGCCTCCGTGACGTTTCGCTAATTGTCTTTCGATTGCATATCCGAGAATAATCGATACTTGCGGTTTTATAATGGTACAATGGTGATTTCTTATTGGCTGAACAACTGAACTATAATGAATAGGTGTACTTTAATGAGGTGCATTACAGGGCTACTACCAGGTGTATAATTACTACATTTAGGCATGGTCGAGCATAATAGTACATTATGCAACGAGCCTATAATGATATTAATTAAGAATCGAGTATGGATATTTATGAAACGAGCGCAAGCGAGTTTCATAATTTTCATACGAGCTTCTTAATTACCATTATAGGCGAGTTTCATACGACTTTTTATGCTCGACCATATTTCTAACTTGAAATTACCGGTATTCAGTGTATACATTTTATTTGTAACTGACAAGATCGGAAGTGACCTTGTTCTAGGTCGTGAATTGTGAAATGTGCGCAGACGCGAAAGTATTGATTTTTTCCGAGGGACAATAATGTCATTGACCTTGACGTAGTCCCGTTAAACCTGATAATATTATAATATTATAACCTTGATTATTGAATTCGACATTGAAAAACGAGAAGACAAATTGAATTTATTTGAATATTATTTACAATTATCGCTAATTATTATAGTAACAGAACATAACCTTCTGCGACAGTATTGGATTTCCAGCCTCCATAACTTTTCGCTAATTCTCTTTCGATTGCATATCCGAGAATAATCGATACTTGCGGTTTTATAACGGTAGAAAGCTGACCTGTGATTGGCTGAACAGTTGTAACCTGAGTCGTCATTGACTGAAAGACCTGACCTTTAATGAGTAGGTGTACTTTAATGACATGCATTAAAGTTCTGCTACCAGGTGTATAATTACTACATTTCGGCATGGTCGAGCATAAACATTAATATAGTCGACAGAAATGAAAAGATAAAAAATGCACACATTTCTAATATTATATATCATGAATAATTATATATATTTTTTAATTAATATATTGATTGGCGAAAAATTAATTTCTTTATCAAATTTCACAACTTGTAGATTCTTCCTGTGCATTTAAGTAGGACGCACTAAGCATTCTTCAGTATTGAACATTTTGTCACACACATCTGCGGATTTTTTCTTAAGAATTCAGTTTCTATTATAGAATGTGTATGTATCAATCTATAAAATTTACTTTGGCATTGAACACTACCAATATTATTACTTAAAGTAGAAGGAGAAGAATTTGTTAAATTCAGCATATTGAGTTAGTTCAGGAAGTCCTTTCAACTGTCCAACGTTACTCTTTCAATATACAGTAGACCTACTTTCAGTCGTTTATGTTTCAATATGTTTAATATACTATAACAAATGCAAATTTTGAAGGCCTACGAAATTCTACATACGCCCAGCTTAGGAATGTTTGCAAATACAAATCTATTGATTCCTAAAGAATGAAGTAGACCTTATCATTTTTTCCCCCAAGAAAACTTTATTGTATAAACTATACAGTACAGTTGAGCTTAAAATATAAGTTAATAAAAACAGAACATATGGAACATGTATTCGGGGAACCATCCTGTGATGCTCCAGACATTGTCCTTGTCATGTTAATAAATTTTACAGTTCGCAGAGTTTTTTTTCTGTGTGAATTTCACTGGAAAAATTGCACTAAGAATTCAATATTGAACATTTTGATATATTATAGCCAGGAAGTTCCTGTTTGTTATTATTATTATTATTATTATTATTATTATTATTATTATTATTATTATTATTATTATTATTATTATTATAAGATAGCGTAAAGAGAATGGCGTGTAAATAATGTTTTCAAATGAAATATGATATTGACTACTGTCCTTAAACTGATATTAATATGATTCCTTAATGTTAACAATTGATTTGCAATGGCCTATTATAATATTGCATCATGGAGAATTGTATCTATAAATTCATTATAGGTATCTGCATCAGCATCTGAATCTATTATCTCCATGTCTCAATGATTTATAACACATTCTTGCATTCGTGTTAATTCTGAATGGAATAAGCATTTCTGTCTTAAGGAAAACATGGTCATTGGCCTACATATCTTGAGGACGACGAATCTATGACAGATACAATTGCCTGCTTCCTCACCTCCCGCCCGCGATCTCTGTCACTGTCGACAGCAGGAGATAGCAAATCTTGCACTCCTAGGGTAAGTGTCGCAGTAGTTGCAAAATGTAGTCAAATTGCCTCACTTCTCGCGGTTGCCATGTTCTTGGATTTAAAGATAGTACAGAACGATTCAGAACTCACGAAAACTTATTTCTAAAATGGATATAAAGCTTTGTTATAGTTTTGTTTATTTGTATAAATTAACCTCTATAAACTTCTTCTTCCCTTTGGCTTGTATTCCATTATTTGTTTTGGAATACGGTCATTATTCATTTTTTTAACATGCTGAGAAGTTCTTGGTCACAGCATGTTCAAAGAATGAATAATGACCGTATTCCGAAACAAATAATGGAATACAAGCCAAAGGGAAGAAGAAGTTTAGGCCGTCCAAGGAAACGCTGGATAGACCAGCAAATAGAGGCGTAACAGGCGATAAGCCTAAATACTTGAAGATGAAGAAGAAGAAGAAGAAGAAGAAGAAGAAGAAGACGAAGAAGAAGAACCTCAATACCATGTCTCCACAGAAAGTTTACCCATGAGCTTTATTATTAATGTCCTGTCCTGTTAAGGCCGTGAGAAGTGAAATTTTTATTTTATACAATATGTTTTATCTTTTAATTTCAAAAGTATCTAGTTAACAAAAAATAGGTAATAGGTTATTATCTATTAAGTTTTATTTATATTTAAGATTTATAGGTTCTACACTGTATTTTGTTAACCACAGTATATAGAAAAAGAAATAAATTCTTCTTGCACAAAACAACACTTCTTGTTCTCAAAACAACACTTCTTGTTCACAAAACAACACTTATTGTTCACAAAACAACACTTCTTATTCACAAAACAACTCTTTACATTACAACAACAAACAGGACAGTTTATAAACCATTTGTAGTTGTTAATAATAATAATAATAATAATAATAATAATAATAATAATAATAATAATAATAATAATAATAATAATAATAATAATAAGAATAATGATTTATTTCAGCTGGCAGAATTAAGGCCGTAAGGCCTTCTCTTCCACTCAACCAGCAAAAAGTGTATATACATATCCATGAACTTACAAAGAATTCAACAATTTGATTTAGATGAGAGTTACATGTATACAAGAGTTATTTACGAATTAAACAACAAAATACTATGAACTAACTATTAATTAAACACTGAAATAAACTGTGTAGCAGAATTAAACTAAAATACATAGAATGTTAATATATTTCAAATGATATTATATAATATAAAGAGATTATTATGAGACAATTTTGAAAATACAGCACAATCAGGATGATGTCTAAAGAAAAAAGTAACAGTGTAGTCAGTGATAGTTTAAATCAGTATGATTGGAGTGAAATGCTAATAAGGTTATCTTTTAAGCTGTTCTTAAAGGTGTTTGTTGTCTTGCAGCCCCTAATACTTTGTGACAAGGAATTCCATTGACGCGAGGTGGATATTGTAAAAGATGATGAATAACAAGATGTTCTATGAAGAGGTATATTTAGCGTGCCACAGATAAGTGATCTGGTATTTACGTCGTGGTTAGAGTATAGATAAGAGAAACGAGACGAAAGGTAATTTGGTGTTGAGGTGTGCAGAATTCGAAAGAGTAAAGACAAAGAGTGTAAAGTTCTGCGTTCTTTAAGTCGGAGCCACGTGAGACTTGCGAAGGACGATGATATGTGATCATATCGTCGGATGTTGCACACGTATCTGACGCACATATTCTGAGCTCGCTGTGACTTGACTGACAGTTCAGAACTTAGGTCACTTAACAAAACGTCACAATAATCGAAGTGCGGCATTAGTAGGGTTTGTACTAGGGTAAGTTTTAGTTGCTGGGGCAAGAAGTTTCTCAAGCGACTCAAAGAGTGAATGGAGGAACAGATTTTTTTTATCGTTTCTTTAACTTGAAAATTCCAACTTAGATTATTATCAAAAAAGAAGCCAAGATTTTTTACGACAGATGAATAAGGGATTAGCGTGTTGTTAAGGGTAACAACTGAAAGATTACTGTTATTAAGGGAGTTAACTAAACGCTTATGTCCAATAATTATGGCTTGAGTTAATAGCATGTAACAAGGAACTATGTAACTAAACATACGGATAAAAGGGTAGCCAACATAATTTCAAATCAAGTGAAACGAGACGGGCAGGTTTTATGTGCCCAACTCTGTATAAGTACGAGCATAAAAACAAAAAAAGTGGATTTTCTTAATTTTTCATCATTAATACACCATAGTTTCCCCTTAAGAGATAAATGCTGGTAACTTTCGACGCTGGACCCTGGACTCCTTTAGCTGACATTATCACCTCCATCTCATTCAGAAGCTAGATAACCATAGCTGTTGATAAAGTGTCGTAAATGTCGTAAAATAATAAATTTAAAAAAAATATATTTTTTTTTTTTAGTTCTGCGGGTTGCAGTACCGACACCATGATAGAAGACAGTTGTAGTGATGTTGACCCTATAGCTCAAATCCTCTACTCGCTTCTTACGCACGTTTTCGTCTGCATATTTTACATTCTGCGTGATACCAAGAAAGGAAGTCTCTCCGGAACCCCTGAAATTGAATTGCGAGAGATGAGGGGAGCGAAGTGGCAGTGTAGGAGATGTCATCGTCTTACTTTGTCTTTCCTGCTGAAGAATGCACGAGCTACATGCAGGGATTAGGTAGGATAAGACTGTTTTCCTCAACTCCAGCTTATTGTTTTGCTTGGCTCTCTGTCGAAATTCAGACTTAAGCATTCAGCTTTGTAATTTATTCACAATCTCGCTAAATTTTTTAGCTTCCTCGCAAAATAAGAAGTCTGGGGTGAATTCGTGTTCGTAGAATTGCATAAAGTTTTGTTGTTTATTCTCGTAGAATCTTACACTTTAACCAGGTTTCGTAATAAAGTATCTAACCTTAATTAAATTTGTATAAGCATTTCTAGTAATAAGATACAATGTCTTAATTTACTTTCTCATTACTTGTAGTGCGAGATAAGAATTTTGATGCTGAAAACTCCATTCTGAGATGTTCATTGTAATACGCTATCAGCAGTCAGCGTACTACAATGATTTTGTTGCTGGTCCTTCTATAACATCGGATACATTCTTCTTCCGCATTAACTCTATTACAAGGCGCCACATGTTACGAACATTACGTCTCCGTTCTTTACTCATGAAGCTGTATATCCACTTCCGTTCGTTACACCATCAATTTGTAACAGCCCATCGAACTGATATTTTGTAAATGCAGTTTTCATGCTGCACCTGTTATATAATTTTACAATTGCATGAATTTATTTTAAGACCACACGTTCTTAGACGCTGTTATAAGCCTATGCTACCTCTCTACACAGTTCTATTTTACATAGATTAGAATGATTAATCATATTTTAACAATTTTATTCTTTTGTATATAGTTTTTATTGGTAATGTTCAATATTTTAACCCATTCTACTTGTAATTGCATATGTACCATTATATTCTACTACGAGGCGCGTCCATAAAGCAACTTTCCCACTCGTCCCACAGCTAGCAAACCATATGTTGCGCGAAGCGACTGCGTGTACGTGATAGAGTAATGTCCTGGCATGGCGCATGCGCTAGCTTAACTTCCCGAGTGCTCTCAGTAGCTTCGTTGCATTCAGCGTATTCCGAATCTCACCGGACCGGTGGACAACAATGACGTCACGCTGCAGCGAAATAGGAACAGAACTGCTGGAAGGATCGATGGCTGTCATGGCGACTGTATAAGTTGTTGTCTCTGCTACGCTAGTAAAATTTTGCGAAATTTCCGTACTGCCATCTCGTTCAAAGAAAAGAGAGCATAAACAATTTGTTTCTTGAACCGGTAGTAGCTCTAATAACTGGTCCGTTGACATGTTCGCTCATAAGCCATTAACATATTGTTTTTACGTTGTACTCATTACAAACAACACAGCAGAACTAAAGCAGAACACACCGCCATGACACAACAGTGCACGATGTTATTCGTCTGATAATTCCCGCCCTATACAAGAACCAATCAGATTCACTGATGTCGGCTGATGGAGACTGCCACCACCTCTGCAAGCTGATGGCACCGGTGCGACACCGGTGGAGCATCAGTGACTCCATCGGTGAAATTCGAAATACCGTGATGCCATCAGATTGCTCAGCGCTGAGATTCGGAATATGCTCATTGGTTGAAGATGGACGTTCCTATTCCAGCTCTCGCCGCGCGAAGTGCGGTCAGTGATAAAGTTTTTGAATGCACAGGGCATAGCGCCGATTGAAATTATTATATTTTAATCTGGCAGAGCTAAGGCCAACAGACCTTCTCTTCAGCACAGCCAGATTAATTTGTACAGAAAAAAGCCACTTACACTATATTATGAAGACTATAAATGGTATATATGATATTTCCTGTTTTCTTGACAGCCATTTTCAAAATTTAAAAGCTCTGCTTTACTTCGTTACATCTCTTTATGTAGACTCTCGTTTTCTTTCTACTCTGATTTTGTCCTCAGTGGTCGCCAGGTATAGCAGTGTGATGTGGGATCAATTGAGACGGTATAGGGTTTTATCCTGCCTTTATGCGCCATTGATATTAATGACTTTTGGAAAAGTGCCGGAATAACGGAAGGCACAAAATGGAAGATACTTCCAAAGAAACCGCTTACCGCGCACAGCCTTTGTTCGCCAACAAATTCCACTTACGGTAGCCACAACTCTAGCGTGAGAAGGTCATGCAGTAACCATACTTATAATATAAAATATGTTAAATCCTTCGTGATGAAGCTGATTGCTTGTGCTAGCCACAGTGTGCAGATTTACCATGCGCTTAAAAGACTTTGAGTAACATAGATTAAAAATTCGTGGTATACACTGACTGCGACAATGCTGTACTTATATTCAGGTTATATTCTGTCTTAGAATATACAGGGTGAACCGTAAGTAATGTCATTAAATTCATGAGGTTACTTTTTGAGGTAGAGTAAAGTTGCCTAATTCCGTGATACTCCTAATTCCGTGATACGTTTTCTTCACTGAATGTCACGGGATTGGGTATCTTACTAGGAAGTTCGCCGATGTCTCAAAAGTAGGTGAAAAATTCACTCTTTCGAGAAAGATGTCTGTCGCTATGGTCGAACGACAAAGAGCGTATTCCGAATATCAGCGCTGAGCAATCTGATGGCATCACGGTGTTCCGAATTTCACCGATGACGTTACTGATGCTCCACCGGTTCCATCAGCCGCCATCAGTGAATCTGATTGGTTCTTGTATAGGGCGGGAATTAGCAGACGAATGACATCGTGCACTGTTGTGTCATGGCGGTGTGTTCTGCTTTAGTTCTGCTGTATTGTTTGTAATGAGTACAACGTAAAAACAATATGTTAATAGCTTATGAGCGAACATGTCAACGGACCAGTTATTATGCCTACTACCGGTTCAAGAAACAAATTTGTTTATGCTCTCTTTTGTTTGAACGAGATGGCAGTACGGAAATTTCTAAAAAAATTTTACTAGCATAGCACAGACAACAACCATGACAGCCATCGATCCTTCCAGCAGTTTTGATCCTATTTCGCTGCAGCGTGACGTCATTGTTGTCCATTGATGAGATTCAGAATACGCTGAAAGCTTTGACTGACATTCAATTTCAAAATAGTATCACGGCATTAGGAGTATCTCGGAATTAGGCAACTTTACCATATTTCAAACAAGAAAGTTTAGTACAATCTTGCTTGTTTTTGCTTCCTTTCCGAGATAAAAAATTGTTAACATCTCATAGGGTGTTTTGGGAAAACTACTGATTTAATTCCCAATATGCTCGGTCAATTTAAGAGAGCAGTGTTTTATGATAATAAATGATTGAAATAATTTTAGTTCTCTCCTTTAAATATGCAGAAATTTGATCCGAATAAATGTAACTTTTTAAAATTTCTTTCAGAACGAAAAGTTACACTACCACTCAACCAGGAGCAAACCTAAAATACAAAGAACACTGCAAATTATTGTAAATAATGATAAAGAGAATATTGTAAATTCTATCAAATCTTTGACTCGCTGAATCTGTGAAATCGCAGCAATCATGCTGTTACGACAATAAACTTTTGTCCTCTAAGTAGCATCCTGAATCAGCTCTCACCGGTTGAGCTTAGTTTTGAATTAGCTCGTATTTTGAAACATGTCACGTGCGTAGCGTCGTGGTCTAAGATGTCATATGTGGACTCGTTTTACGTAATGACATCTGGTTCGATCCTTATGGGGAAGTAATTTTCTCATGAAATTTCACAGTTTATTGGACCGAACCTGCACTGTGATGAATTTTTGTAGCTATACTACGTAGCAAAATCCAGTTCTACGAACCAGCTATAGATCTAACGGCAGGAGTATCGTCGTGCTAGCCATACGATATCTCAGTAGTTGCTGGATGATCGTGCACCACTGCTGAGACATGTGAACTTGAGATCAGCCTTGGCTCTCTATGGATTCCCTCGCTCACGACTATTATTATTATTATTATTATTATTATTATTATTATTATTATTATTATTATTATTATTATTATTATTATTATTATTATTATTATTATTATTATATTGAAACGTGTATATGTAATAATAATACTTACTTACAAATGGCTTTTAAGGAACCCGAAGATTCATTGCCGCCCTCACGTAAGCCCGCCATCGGTCCCTATCCTGTGCAAGATTAATCCAGTCTCTATCATCATATACCACCTCCCTCAAATCCATTTTATTATTATCCTCCCATCTACGTCTCGGCCTCCCCAAAGGTCTTTTTCCCTCCGGTCTCCCAACTAACACTCTATATGCATTCCTGGATTCGCCCATACGTGCTACATGCCCTGCCCACCTCAAACGTCTGGATTTAATGTTCCTAATTATGTTAGGTGAAGAATACAATGCGTGCAGTTCTGTGTTGTGTAACTTTCTCCATTCTCCTGTAACTTCATCGCTCTTAGCCCCAAATATTTTCCTAAGCACCTTATTCTCAAACACCCTTAACCTATGTTCCTCTCTCAGAGTGAGAGTCCTAGTTTCACAACCATACAGAACAACCGGTAATATAATTGTTTTATAAATTCTGTCAGATTTTTTGACAACAGACTAGATGTTAAAAGCTTCTCAACAGAATAATAACACGCATTTCCCATATTTATATATGTAATAATAATAATAATAATAATAATAATAATAATAATAGTTTTCTAAGTGTACCGTAATCTTCATACTTAGGAAGAACTTCGGACTGCTCCTTTTCCAATAAAAATCTCCTGACGCCAATGTCCTCGAGATATTGTTGCAGTTGTCATGGAATTCGAATTGATTACATTCTTTACAGAAACGAATATCAATTACAGTATGTTTTGTAGCTGTCCATTTTTTTCGAGTATACACGACGTTCCTAATTCTGATCATAGGCCTACACTACAATGAAATTATCTACAGTAATTTCACTAGAAGTTTTGATTTATCTAGAGAAAATCAAAACTCGAGCGGGATTTAATTGACTATTACACGGTTAGAAGAACGTATATAAAGATTAGAAGAAATAAAGTGCTCTAATATAATAAAATATTAATTGACTTACTAAACTGTCTTGAAAATGTATTATTGTACCATCTCATCATTACAAATATTCCGCTAGATGGCAGTAGTGTGTTATGATGAGCTGTTCTCTTGTTATCAGTTGTGCCAACTATACAATCTTCATTGAACTCTATGGACGATTACTAAGGTAGGTGTCCCTGATATGGGCATGCTAAGGTTTGAGAATTTTTCTAGCCGCCATTTTGAAAAAAAAAATGTAAAGCACTTTTTTCTTACTCGTTCTTAGTCTAATGGACTTTCTTAAAACAATTTCCTTTCCCCATAAAAATAGCTTTAATTGTCCAAGAATTCCCAAATTCCAAAAGTCTACCTAGTGGCCATATCAGGAACATGTGCACATGATATGGCCACCCTTGTTCCATGTTCTACAAATCGTGATTGTTTTCAGTTTGATAGCGCAGTTGTGTTAAAATTAAATAATTCTGGTGCAAAATGAATAAAATTGACAATCTTTTTTATAATTAAAAAGTGTAGTCAAAACAGGTTTTTCCATAAAAAATTAAGTTGTTTTTCTTAAAATACAAAATGTTTGTGTAATCCCAGCTATAAGGCATGTAAATTTGTCAGGTGAAAAAAATAAAAGTGAAATGAACTTGATATGGCCATGGTGCATTTGATATGGCCATATCAGGAGCAGGTAAGCTTTCACGAAAATCGTTTGATTATGAACAACTCGTAAAAGATACGCCATCAACTACAACACCAATCAACAGAACATTAAAAACTGAATGGAGTACGATGGTTTTCATGAAACAAGTCTTTGAAAAACATGCATAAAACAAAGGAGACTTACCAGAGAAAAATAAGAAGAGGTCACACGAAAACCGCAAAACAGGCAACTGACGCCATATTGCTCAACCTGACTGGATGGAAAACGATCAAGTGACATACCAGGATGCCCTTTCACTGGATGCTGCTGCAATTTAGCGGATTTTTCGGTTAACTAACTCACAATAGGGGGGTGGCCATATCAGGAACATGGCCATAACAGGAGCACCCACCTTAGTCAAAAGGTTTTGTCATTCAGTTTCATTTTTATTAAAACAGTTGCATTCCACTTCAGTTATTAATATAAATATATTAAACAATATCTGATACGTAACTATCCATAACCTTATACAGCAGAAGCTATAACATAACCTAAATAATAAAAACAAGATAAATGATAGAAAATGTTTTAATTAAGTATGATGAAATAAACATGAATCATTTTAAAAGATAAAATTATTGAAAGTACAATGTTGGCAAACAAAGAAACAATTGCTAGGGAGGTGATAAAAACAAACAAATGCTACGGAGGTGATAAAATTGTAGGATAAGCAGCCATGATTGGTTGAAACACGTCGTTCCATACCGTTTTATTAGTCAAGAGTAGTATGGCGTAGTGAACATGTAATAAGTCTTCAAGATGTTTTAATAAGAAATCTGCGAGAGGCTTGTATAATTTCGAATATTTATTCCTTTTATTTGCTTTTCAATATTCATGGTTTATCAAAATAAGTATTTCCATAAAATTTCTGACTCCAACTTCGTACATCTTAAAAATACATTCATTTAGTTTACATAGCGGAAAATAAAGAATCGTGTCTTATAAAGGGGTTGGCTGACTCTTGCGCCTGATTTGTATGTACAAATTTTGTACCGCTCTGCAAGTCTAATAGGAAGCAAGAAAGCAGCTCTGAATGGCTGATGACATTACTAATATACGGCGTGTAGCGTCGGCACACCAGGGGACATGTCACTATGAAAATCCGTTAGCAGCAACCGCTGATAACTCGAATATCGTTCATGTAACGTGTAATGAAAATGACATGATACAGAAATTTGCTGAGTAGAATATGTAACACTAAACCGATGTGATGTTTTACAGTTCTTTCTCCGCTTTGTTAAATAAAATATGGGAATTTGTGAGAAAAACAAACAAGGACAATGAAAACAAAATAATTTCAGGAGATAAACGAAGGAAGAAATGAATAAGATTGAAGAAAAGGGACTATATTACTTTTAATGGGTGTATAAATTAATGCATTAATGAGTTAACAAATGAGTAAATGGATTCATCTAAAAATCAGTGATATTGTGACTGAGTTGTTCGAAGAATGAGTGAATGAATGAATATGCTGATGAATGACTGGAGAGGTAATTCGGTGAATGAGGGACTGAATCAGTCGGCGAATATGTTAAAGAAACAATATACAAATTAGATATGGAAGCAAATGATTATTTCAAATATTGAAACAGCCAACGAATTACATAATGAAGAATCGGTAAAATAGATAACGAAGTAATTGGTACATTACTCCATGAAGCAAAGTACGAATTGATTACTGAATGAAGCAATCAGTAAATGAGTGAAGAAAGCAATCGATGAATAAGTTAATCAAACATTAGGAGATCAATGTGGGAAAATGGGCTAGAAGAAGGAAGATGGAGAGGAGTGGATAAGGAAAGTTAAAGTGATAGGAAGATACTTGCTCAGGAAGATATTTATACATTTTATACCTGTTTATATATATATATATATATATATATATATACAGAGTGAAAGTGAAATGTTAATTAAAATATTACACACACACACACACACACACACATATATATATATATATATATAATTTAAAAGTGCGCCACAGAGAAAAGGGCTTTACAATTGAAGGCATCTGAATTGAAGAAATGCAATTTTAGTTTATTTTTGAAACTTGATAATGTCCAACGGTCTTTCACATATTGTGGTAGAGAGTTCCAGAGATGAGATGAAAGATGAAGAGTAGGATGATGTTCTCTGTTTAGGAATGGAGAGTGTGATATGGTGTTGTGAGCAAGTATCTACTGCTTGATATGAGGACAAATGTTGTAAACGAGAAGCTAAATAGCGAGTGGTAAAGTTCTGAAGAATATTGAAAAGTAAGGTGAGAGAATGAATAGTTCTTTGTTCTTTGACACGGACCCAGTGAAAGTGAGGTATTGTTAGATCTACGAATGTTGCAAGTAAATCGAATAACAAACTAATAGAAAAACGCATAGCCAAGTGCCAGGGCACTAGAAACCAACCGAACAATAGTATATTACGCTACAAGGTTAGAAACTGCTTTTTACAAAATCGAGGAAAAGTTTGAAAAAGAATAGTGAGTTTTTCAGTTTCCGAGATTTTGTAATGCACTTCACAAACGTGTAATGTACAGTATTTTTTGCACGATAATATATTTTGAAAATAATATTTTTAAAAATCTTAATATACAGTACGTAGTTACACTATGAACAGCTGACTGATGTTAGCAGTCTGGCCAATATACAAACTTCACCATCAACTTCAATGTGAAGGAGTAAAAATGATTCGGGTGCTAATAATGTATCTTGTTCAATTTGAATCATTTGTATTTCTTTTTGTTACGTGAATTTTCAGATGTTTAATATACAGTACGTACGTTACACTATGAACAGCTGACTGATGTTAGCAGTCTGGCCAATATACAAACTTCACCATCAACTTCAATGTGAGGGAGTAAAAATGATTCGGGTGCTAATAATGTATCGTGTTCAATTTAAATAATTTGTATTTCTTTTTCTTAAGTGAAGTTTCAATTGTTTAATATACAGTACATACGTTACAATACAAACAGCTGACTAATGTTGGCAGTCTGGCCAACGTACAAACTTCACCATCAACTTCCATGTGAAGGAGTAAAAATGATTCAGGTACCTACTTGTAATATTTCGTATTCAATTGGAATATATATATTTTTATTTTTGTTAAATGAAGTTTGAATTGTTTAAATAAAGTTCAGTACATTTCAAATGCAGTGATTTGTTTCGTATAGTGTCATTAATTAACACTGCCTTTTGCGTATGAATTTTACATGCCTTATAGCATACATAGAAGGCAGTGGTTTTCATTACAACCCTATAGCAGTTATTTGTAATATTTCAATATACTTATCTAGGTTGGCAACTCTGAATTTTTTTTAAATCAACTTTCAATCGTGGCGGCCATTTTTTGTAACGACGAGAAAACACACTATCGTGCAAAAAATTATTACATCAGGTTTCAAGGTACATAAAGAGAGTGTATACGTCATCTTAATACGAACTAATTTCTTTTTAGATGGCCGCTGACATCTCCATCAAATTTTAAATTTCAGTTTAATCGCACGCCTCAATTACAATGCAAATTTTGCCTTAAAATTAATAAAAAAATGGTTCGATTTAAATTCACTTGTAATTAATAAAGACTATTTCGTTTGTATGACGTCGTTCCATTTTCGACCAATGAAGTGTAATGAAATTTTGAATTCCAACCAATCACAGTCAGACTTTGCAATAATTTCTGCAGCTAGATTTATCGCTATCAATTTATCGCATGGTCGTTCTTTTGTTTAGTCGTTGTCGCAAACTGTTTCCCCGTAAATTGATGATCATGAATACATTAAGATGCAACTACACGGTTAAACTTTTCTTTCAACTTTAAAGCAATGAATGCAATATTGATATTTAATATTAATATATTTACGCAGTGAAGACCACGTTCAAAACGGCGCACCATGTAGACACAAAATATTTATGCATCTTAATTGAACGTACCTTTTAAACATGATTCTATTCTTCCCAGATTGCACGCATACGCGATTGGAATATTGAACTGTGTAGATGCAGCTTTAGTTCCGTTACACACTACAGCGAGAATGCGTTTGTCGAGCTATAAAAAATGCTTTCGTGTAGCACTCATTGTAAGTAACGGTCGAAACAAGGCACAGCTGACATTGGTCCTGCTTCCACAGGTAGGCCTAACGTAACCTATAAAATTGTAGCCTATAATATTTGTATTGAAATTAAACAATTAATAGACGTTCAAATTTATGTAACATCATCGCATATCAAACTCAAAGACCTTGCATAGTAATAATGTCTTTGATCAAACTGCCTTTCGTATGGCGTAATAAAATTCGTGTTTTAATTAGGCCTATCTATACAGAGATGGCTTCACTGTGTAGCAACATGTCTCGCTGTGAATACATAAACATTGGTATATAGCTGTCCCCACTGCTACTGTTAAATTAAATTATGATTTCAGCAGATAATGAAAATGTATTTGTTATAATAATAAGAGAAAATTGCAGTACATGTAATTAACAATGTTAAACCTGTATTTCGATTTTCGCAATTGGCATTACTGAATAATAACATCGAATTTCTTTATTGCAATAATCGATATTCATCTACGAGTATTTCAACTTCACAATGTCTGAATAGGTTAAGTATTCGTTAATATACAATTATTAACATTTTATGATCGAATTTTGGGGATATATTATTTAAATTTTCATTTTATTCACGAAATAGTCCTAATAAATGTCACTCGAGGTCTGAGATTTCCCAGATAAATCCACTCGCTTCGCTCGTGGATTTATCGGCAGATCTCAGACCTCTTGTGACATTACTACAGATAAAACAGTAGCTATCCCATTTCCTTGAAATAATGAAGGTAATAAACCAATTTCATCTATACTACAAATTAAAATGCATAATTCTCATTGTTCCGATATAAATTGCAATTGTTCAGTTATTAATGAAGTTAATGAGGTTAAATACTTAGGTATAATTATTGATAATCATTTGAAACGGAATAATCATATTCATTCTATTTGTAATAAATTACGTAAAACATTATGTTACTTTGTTGTTATAAGAAATATTTTGTCAATTAACTTTTTACGTATAATTTATTTAACATTATTTCAATCTATATTTATGTATGGTATCATAGGTTGGGGTGGAACTTATAAATCCAACCTTTATCCGTTAATTTTACTACAGAAAAAAGTATTAAAAATTTGTTTAAAAAGCAGAAAGATTACCCAACTGCATTGTTGTTTAAACACTTCAGAGTTTTCAATATTAATCAAATGTATTATTTCATTTTATTAAAATATTTTCATAGACATTTTAATAACTTTGAAAGGTATATACTTAAATATAGAACTAAAAATATGAATTCTCTGCGTTTGTGTGAACCAAAATGTAAAACCAATGCAGCATTTTATCTTAGCATGAGTCAAGGTCCCAGATTATTAAACAAATTTTATTCCAGTATTATTTTAACCACGAATCCTCTCCAAATTAATAAAAAAAATTGTATTGGATTTATAGTTTGGGTTTAAACATATTAAACACTATTTAATCTGTATTCACTCTCAATTCTAATTTTATTTTTATCTGTATTAGAATCCCCTCCTGAGCACGAGTCTTACTCATTCAGGAGGGAACTAGTTTATCTTTCATTGTATTTATTAATTTGTATTCATTTCAAACTTACTAGCAATAAAATCTTAATCTTAATATATAATATATCAAATATATTTGAGTTAATTGGCTCATTCAATATGTGACACCTGGGCATAATAATATATAATTATTAATATTGGCATTACCATTGAACATAATTTTAAAAGAGAGAGTTCGCTCAAAATATTGTCGTTACATAATATTTTGCATTGATTTTGCGTGTCATTTTGAAAAATGAGTAGTTGGAACTAATGTGATTTCATGCCTCAGATAGGAGGAAGTATTCCATCATTTAGCTGAAAGTGAAACAATATTCGCCTTAAATTATGACACATGATCAATTCCGCCCGCAGTCAGTCTTGATTTGCGCGTGTGAAGCGTTCAAACATCCATTCGCGTGTAACACACAGACCTCTCTCATCGACAAGGCACGCATCACGAGGAAACTGTAAATTGCTACAGAGAGCCGAGCGATAATCATCATTAGTGATGATGATAATGATGATAGTCCACCTAACTGACGCGTCGGATCATCATTCATAGCGCGGTAATTAAACACGAAGTTGGGGATGGATTTCACAATGCTTATCGCAAGTCATGTTAACGATTTCAGCTTTGCCGGCTATTCAAGAGGATGAATCAGAATTTCTTCCGGGCTGCGATGTGGGAATGATGCAGCTGTAACTATTACAGTTGCATTAAATGTTTACACTTGTAATGGCGCAGTTATGGCATGGAATGTTTGCGAAAAATATATTTTTATCATCGTGGTTCCCTGTACATAAATACGTCTCTCCGTCATGTATCCAACATGTGGATAGTTTGTAAATTATTGCACTGGCTTTAAAATTATTTAAATATCACTTAAGTAACAGAACTCAACTAAAGTCAATGGTCAACTTAGTGAATCACGTAACATTGATATAGGTCAGGCCTGCAGAACTGTAGCTCTTGAGAGCGACTGCTTTCCTCCCCTCTTTTACCCCACCCACCTTTTCTACCTGTGCGGTCACGGCGTTCTAGTTACGCTCAGCTGCATCAACCTTCTACACAATTGATGAATTGTTTATGCTTGTGAATTGAATTATTCTACTTAAATGACATGTACAATTTTATATAGCTCAACTAAAATATGTTTTTATATTGACTTAATCTGTTTACTATGTATTGTACTTTTTGTTTAGCATAACTGATGAATTGTATGTACTGTAAATTGAATAGTATACTGTATAGGTCAACTGATGAATTGTTTAAGCTTATAAATTGAATTAATCTACTTCATATGAATTGTATAGCTTAACGAAAATAAGTTTGTAAATTGAACTAATTTGATTGTATATGTTTGTATAGTTTGGCTGATGAATTGTATATGTTCTTAAAATGATTACTAGTCTGTGTAGCTCTACTGATGAATTGTATATAGGCCTACTGTAAATTGAATGGTAATATGTATAGCTCAACTGATGAAATGTTTATGATTATAAATTGAATTAATCTACTTGATATTAATTGCACAAATTTGTATAGCTTAATGAAAGTATGCTACTTTGTATTGTATATATTTGTATAGTTTTGGCCGATGAATTGTATATGCTTTAAATTGAATAGTAATCTATATAGCTCTACTGATAAATTGTTTGTGTTTGTAATTTGAAGTAGTTTGCATGATATGTATTATCAATTTCTGTATATCACAACTGGTTGAATTGTTTATGCCTTAAATTTAATTAAATTGTTTTGTATTATAATATAGCTCAACTTATGAATGATCGTTTGCGTTTGTAAATTTAATAATCTGATTGGCTATGTATTGTATACTTTTAGTAGAGCTATCGATGTAGCCCAGTCGGCAGACTCGCTGGGCTGCTGATCCGGAGCTGCGTTCGGGCTTGGGTTGGATCCCCCTTTGGACTTTGATTTCTTCGGAGGTTTTCCCCAGCCGTGGGACTGAAGCCGGATGGTCTATGGCGAGTCCTTGGCATCAACCCCTTTGATTTGATTACCCCCTTTGATTTGATTACCTGGTTGGGTTTTTCCGAGGTTTCCCCCACCGAAAAGGCAAATGCCGGGTAATATTTTGGCGAATCCTCGGACCTCATCTCATCTCACTACATCTCGCCAAAATGTAAAAAAATTGTAGAAAATTGTAAAAATTGTAGAAAATTACTAAATTGTAAAACTATAAAAATTTGTAAAAATTGTAATTGTAATATTGTAAAATGTTGACATGTTCCACATCTTAAAGCTTCATTGCTCATGTAAGATCTATGGAATAAAATAAATGAATGAATGAAATGAATGAATTCATTCTCGGGGCGGAAGTCGATCATCCCCAATAGAAGTAGAGTGAGGCTGACGTCATAGTTCCTCTACTTTGCAAGTTCTGCAGACCTGATATAGATGTACCTCGGCGGACGATTTTAGGTCCTGTTTTGTTTTTAATATATACCAGCGATTTATTTAAAATTGACATTGAGAAATATTCTGGTACACTACATGCTCATTCTGATGATACTGTGGCTATAGTTCGCGGTTCGAACTGGAATCAAAATTCTAACGATGGTATTAATATTATTAAAGAATGGCTGGATGCGTATTTACTTTCCTTAAACGTTTCTAAAACAAAATTAATACCATTTTCATTAACATCACATGGTCTTGAACAACTAAAAATAATTAATAATAGAAATATAAAAATACATGATTGTAATCCACTTACTTGCTCATGTTACGCCTTGGATATATTCTCACAAGTTAAATATATTAGGTATTATTATTGATCAACATTTAAAATGGGACAAACTATCTCCTTCCTCTGTAACAGATTGCGTAAAACAGCCCAGAAATGTTCCATTCTACGTTCTTCTTTACCTATTTAAGTCCTGCGTATAATGTACTTAGCTGTGTTTCAATGTATAAATCAGGTTGGGGAGAAATGGTAAAATCGACATTCCATCCTTCAATTTTGCTCCAAAAAGAATGATCTGTATAAACCTTCAGATGACCCAAGAAAATTATTTTTTTTTTTTCAGGAATTTGGTGTTTCAAATCTAGAAAAAAATTATTACAAACATTGCTGATTTACTTCCATAAAAATCAAAATAAATTTAAATTTGATTCTCATGAATATTGTACTAGACAAAACGACAGTTTCTTTCTAAACATACCCCAAATGCCACACAACCGCTAGATTAAAACACAGCAGAAATTTTGGACTCAGAATATACGTATAATGCATTAATTAGAATTTACCCTGAACTAAGTACACTTAACAGACATGGATTTAGGAAACAAATTAGATTAATTATTTAATTGTTTTCCCTTTTCTTAAGCTAATTGAGTTTAAAATTCAAGTTTAATACTCATGTACTTTTGTAGTTTCTGCGCTTATATATTGTGAATTTTATTTCAACTCAACAATAGGATTTTATTCTTCCAACAATAATTCCTTTCTACAATTCACCTTAAACGCTCTCGTCAACAATAGGATTTTCACTCAACACAGTATTCGTTATAGCACTCCACTGACGGCAATGACAATTTACTTGGACTATTACGAACAACAATGAACTGTTAATCTTAACTAATATTTACAAAGCACTATTTGCAAATCAGAACTATCAGTTCTCAGTTCACAGTTCTTCTAGCTCAGTCACTCGAGTTCACAGTATCTCGAAGCATAGACCTTCAGAGACAGTCCACTGTACTCGAACTCAGGTCCCTCCAACTGCGGTCCACTGCACTCGAACTCAGGTCCCTCCAACTGCGGTCCACTCCACTCGAACTCAGGCCTTCGGATGCTGACACAGTCGCGGACGCACACTCGAGTCGAACTCCGGTACACATGACTGGCTTGCTTGCTTGCTTGCTCTGGCTTACTCACTGAATGGCTGAATAATCAACTGAAAACTGCTTCCGCCCCGAGAATGAATGTTGACGCAGCCGAGCGTAACTAGAACGCCGTGACCGCAAAGGTAGAAAAGGTGGGTGGGGTAAAAGAGGGGAGGAAAGCAGTCGCTCTCAAGAGCTACATTTCTGCAGGCCTGACCTATATCAATGTTACTTGATTCACTAAGTTTACCACTGACTTTAGTTGAGTTCTGTTACTTAAGTAATATTTAAATAATTTTAAAGCCAGTGCAATAATTTACAAACTATCCACATGTTGGATATATGACAGAGAGACGTATTTAAGTATAGGGAACCACGATGATAAAAATATATTTTTCGCAAACATTCCATGCCATAACTGCGCCATTACAAGTGTAAACATTTAATGTAACTATAATAGTTACAGCTGCATCATTCCCACATCGCAGCCTTGTTCTAGTACTTGCGCGCGTAATTTATACTCACACCACAGTTTCTGGAAAGTACGGCTTCTCGAATTATCTCGCACGCTGCTGCTCTTCGGACGGACTTCTCTAGCAGATTCGGGAGGGTTCGTCCCCCTTTACTCCGTGCGTAGCCATGCCCCAGGAGGCAGATGCGCGCGCACCTCGCCCAACACAAGGCCGACTTAGCCTCTCCTCCGTCGGTCGTGAGATGGAATCTCACGTGGGCGTCACAATATATTATTACATGCTGTATATATTTTACTTTATATTAATATTATTGTGCTAATGAACAATCTTAAATTTTGTACAACCTAACTGAATTGCGCCCGAGCACGAGCTTGTGCTCTTTCGGGCTGCAGTGCTTATGTAGTGTAAATCTAGTGTATTAAATAAATGAAATTGAAATTTGATATATTATTTTATTTTCTCATTGTATTATATAAAAAGGAATTACAAACTTCAATAGCAACGAAGTTATGGTTGATGAAGTTTGAATAAAATGAAGGGAAATAGTGAAGTAAAGAATCATAATATTGAAGTATAAAGTGAAAATATTGTAATAAATAAATTTAAAATGGCATAGTCAAGGAGAGGGAATTATTAGAAATCTAGAATAAGGAACAAAATTAGTGTAGAACAAAAGTTTAAATGAAAGTGTACAGGAGAAAAACAGAACGCGAGGAAAGATAATCCCACCGAAAACGAGGAAGATCAGCTTGTTCAGTTATCTTGTGGCACTGTTTGGTAGAAATAAATGTCAGCTTTGTTACTTTTGGCTGAAAGCTTATGCATAACATAAGGAACTCTAAAAACGAGCCTTAAAAATGCTGTTTCCCACGAATTAGTCTTGTTCCAAAACAGTTAAAAGAAACCGAGTAAATGCGGAGGTAGACGTATATAACTAATATTGAGTCTAGGTGCGAATGCATTTCAAGAAAAAAAACAGGTCCATCGTATATTCACTAAAGTAGGTAAACTTGTAAATATATATTTTTAATGATGGAGGAAATAAATTCAATACCGAGTCATGGATAAATATATAATAGGATGCGAAACTGCGGTCAGTATCATCTGGATTTGGGAGTTTGAAATAAGGTGATCAGCGCCCAAAGTCGTAGGCGGTGAATATTAGAACTACGTGTTGGGTACATTACCGAGAGTTCTCTATTTATCCGTTCGAGATATTGCTGTACGGGAGAGTCGAAGATGAAGATGGCGGACTGAAACTTGCTAATAAGTGAACATAAAGTGATACTGTATGTGTATAAGCAGTGTATGTTAAACAGTGATGTTTATGGACGTTATAAAAATAGTGTTGTTGAATGTATTGTAAAGTAATAGTAATATAATAAATTGAACTATCAAAGTAGTTCTTGCAGACTTTTCCATACTCAAAGAATACAATCCCAATTATCTAACCTATTGCTTTATTTTTTGTCTCTGTCTGGTTATATTTTAATCGGGTAGTGTAAAACACATCGTCTCTTTTATCTTCCTGTTGGCTCCGGTAAGAATTTTCAGTAGAATATGCTGTGAGGAATAAAACCGTAAATGTTTTATTTTAAATTGGGTTAGTTTTGAATATCGTTGAGGGTGGGAGGGAATACTTTCTGGACAGTTTACCATTTTCGTCACCAGATGCGCTGCTAAATGCATGGAGTAATTACTCTTTTCGCTACTTGGTGCGCTGCTAGATGTAATAACGCCCCTCCCAGAAATAGATGGCAGCAAGATCAATTTCTACAACAGCGCCTCTAGTACGGGAAACTCATTAAGTTTCGCATCCTATTATATATTTATCCATGACCGAGTATTGATTTTGCAATATATTGCAAAACTAATTTCGATAAACGATATGTATCGCAGAAAATATATCGCTATTCCGTAAGCAAATTGCATGTTCTGGCGTACATTTACTGTATTACAATAAATTTACTTGAATTTTAATATTCCTTTTCACCATTGAAATTAACATCATAACAGTCAAAAGCATAAATGTAAAATTGTAACCATAAACAATGCATTTTCAGTACCATATGTTGTAGGTCCTAACCTAAATCAAAATTATGGTGGAGGCAAGGGAGCTTAAATGATATAGTGGGAAGAGTTAAGTGAACTCTACATGGTTGAGTGATATTGGAACACGATTCAATTATTCTAATGTTATATAGGATTCAATCCATGATACAGATATAATGCTCTTTTCTACCTACCAACGTAATCATTTTTAAATGTAAGTAAACAGAACTTGTAATTATTTTTAAATGTAAGTACCGTTCTTAGAATGTTATAGGTTTTAACAAACTTCACAGTTGATTTGATACAATCCTTCTATGGTAAGTTCCCATTGTAAGTTATTGTTACATTCCAACATTCCAAACAACAATAGTGATGATTATAGGGATAGAATTTTTATGCACTCCTGCCTACAAGAACATTAATAACAGTATTAAAACAATAGTAAATCCCGAAAAGACAAAGTATATGATTATCTCTCGTGACCAGAATATTGTACGAAATGGAAATATAAAAATTGGAGATTTATCCTTCGAAGAGGTGGAAAAATTCAAATATCTTGGAGCAACAGTAACAAATATAAATGACACTCGGGAAGAAATTAAACGCAGAATAAATATGGGAAATGCGTGTTATTATTCGGTTGAGAAGCTCTTATCATCCAGTCTGCTGTCCAAAAATCTGAAAGTTAGAATTTATAAAACAGTTATATTACCGGTTCTTCTGTATGGTTGTGAAACTTGGACTCTCACTCTGAGAGAGGAACATAGGTTAAGGGTGTTTGAGAATAAGGTGCTTAGGAAAATATTTGGGGCTAAGCGGGATGAAGTTACAGGAGAATGGAGAAAGTTACACAACACAGAACTGCATGCATTGTATTCTTCACCTGACATAATTAGGAACATTAAATCCAGACGTTTGAGATGGGCAGGGCATGTAGCACGTATGGGCGAATCCAGAAATGCATATAGAGTGTTAGTTGGGAGACCGGAGGGAAAAAGACCTTTAGGGAGGCCGAGACGTAGATGGGAGGATAATATTAAAATGGATTTGAGGGAGGTGGGGTATAATGATAGAGACTGGATTAATCTTGCACAGGATAGGGACCGCTGGCGGGCTTATGTGAGGGCGGCAATGAACCTTCGGGTTCCTTAAAAGCCATTTGTAAGTAAGTTGTAAATTAAAACAATAGTTGATAAACCTCCTGTCTATCTCACGTTCGCACACGCTGCATTTTGAATTTGGTGCTCCATATTAAATAATTTGAATTCGAATTCCAGTCCAGCCAATTAGAACAAGGTATTGAGTAAGGTTGCACAATTATGTAACTGTCCACCTTGAGGAGCGCCATCTCTCGGGAATTATCGGAGTTGTCTAGTGTGGATTTTGTTGTTGTTGATAGTGATAATAATTCCACAAAAAAAAAACTCGAGAAATATATTAGAAAACCGATATATTATACGATATATTGAATCAAAATTTCGATATCGATATATCGCTATATCGAAACAAAAATATCGGTATTTCGTGAAAACCGATATATCGTTCCCATCTCTATATACTTCATTCAATTTTCATAAAGTGTACCGAATTATACAAGGAATGTATTGAAAGTAGAGTATGGTTTTCCTTCACTATTTTAATATCAACTCTGCTGTAACATAACATCAATGAAAACCATCTATTTTTTTAGGACAATATTATATTTATGTTTTAATTCAGATATACAGTTAATATCGATTCAATTTTTGGAAGATGTAGCAGAAAAATCACTACTCATATTCACTTAATATTAATCCAAAAATCTAACTTACCAATCATTCCATCGACAGTTTTGAATGGGTCCATGAAAGTAGCGATGTATAGACAGCGATCCGTAGTGCTGATAAGTTTGAGAACCATTGAGTTAGATCAGAGATGCTCTCAAGAACCCGTACAACAGAGAAAAACAGAACTTAAGAGCGATGATTGTACTTTATCTTGCTCAAAAGTGAACCGTGTTGAATTTGTATTGCTTGTAGTACACAACGCAGAACTGCACGCATTGTATTCTTCACCTAACATAATTAGGGACATTAAATCCAGACGTTTGAGATGGGCAGGGCTTGTAGCACATATCCAGAAATGCGTGTAGAGTGTTAGTTGGAAAACCTGAGGGAAAAAGACGTTTGGGGAGACCGAGACGTAGATGGGAGGACAATATTGAAATGGATTTGAGGGAGATGGGATATAATGCTAGGGATTGGATTGCACAGGATAGGAACCGATGGTGGGCTTATGTGAGGGCGGCAATGAACCTTCGGGTGATTCTCTCACAGCTATTTGTAAGTAAGTAAGCCTGACACACACATAGCAATACAGAGTGATTCAGAACTTTCACTTGAGCTTGATTTCATCAATCAGCTCTAACAGGAAGTAGGGTCAGTGGCGTATCACTTTAAAATTTCAAATGAGAGTCGAGTCAATTAGGATACCATTTGATAGAGCTTTTCAAAACAAACGTTTTTATGAATTCCTACTTTGCCAGTCACTTGACCACGCCGAAGTATTAGGAGTCACTGACAGTGTTAGAAGAAGAGTACAGGTATGTGCTGCTCAGAACGGCAGATAGTTCGAAAATTTATAAAAAAAATTAATGGAATTGCCCAGCCTTTCAGTAACATGTCAACATTAATTGTCTTGTTTAAATTTTCGTCTTGTAACATTTCTCAATATTAATGACATTGTCTTTTTGTACGTTTTCTCATTGAAAGAGTAGGAACTGATAAAAAGTTTCCTATGCAATTTGTTTGTTTTGAAGAGCTCTATCAAATGGTACCCTATTTGACTCGACTTCCATTTAAAATTTTAAAGTGATACGCCACTGACGCTACTTCCTGTTAAGGCTGATTGATGAAATCAAGCTCAAGTGAAAGTTCACATGTGGTCACATTTTTCGATTTTTTGGACTTATACCCCTTTACCAGGCACCACAGATACGGTACTAATTTTTATTGTATCTGATGCATGTAACTTATAAGATAAAACATTGTAATAAATATAAATTAATCATTTTTTTAATTAATAACAGTGTATATCTTCAATAAATGATTCCTTAGCATCGCCACAGATACACTTGATTGTATTGTCTCTATATCTTCTCACTAAAAAGTTCTTGAAATTTATATTTTCCCCGCCATTCATAAAATATTTTGATATAATACCTCTTGCACAAAAGGAGAGATCTATAACTGAAACTTGATTAATATATTTCAGTATTATTTGTATTTATCCTGGTAATAATGAACAGTTTGACTCGTAGACATTTTGTTTTTGCAGGATTAACTTCCCATGACTGTACGAGAAGATTCGAAGAGAACGGCAGTTACGTAGACTTTCGGCTCCCCCCTACTACCATTAATGCACAACACAATGTCAATACGGCGGTTGCTGTCGTCTGCGATACAACGAACTTTTCTGTTGATTTTCGAGTTCGACATTTTTTCCGGTTATTATATGCTTATTTAAGTTGTGTTAACTCTCGCTAGTGGTTTTATATTTTATTTTATCCGTCTTAGTATTTATTTTATTATTGTAAATATTTTTGTTTTATCACTGTTATTATTATTATTATTATTATTATTATTATTATTATTATTATTATTATTATTATTAATGAATTATTTTGTATTACAATCTTTGTATCATTTCTGTCACGATTATTCTATTATTATTATTATTATTATTATTATTATTATTATTATTATTATTATTATTATTACTATTATTTATATCATCAGCATTATTATTTGATCTCTGTAAAATTTATGTAGACTATTGGACTGTACCCGAGCACGAGCATATGCTCATTTCGGGTATCTATTCATATCTATTCAATTCAAATGTAAATTGTAAATAAATTTGAATTTGAATTTGAATTTGGTTTAGACATAAATATTTTTGTCTCGAAAATTTCCATGCAGTAGTTTCCGAAATAAATGACTAACGGGTGGTCCGAATTACCCGTTGCCTTTTCGTACGTTTACTCATTGAAAGAGTAGGAATTAATAAAAACGTTTCCCGTGAGAGTTGTTTGTTTTGAAGAGCTCTATCAAATGGTACCCTATTTGACCCAGACTCCCATTTGAAATTTTAAAGTGATACGCCACTGACCCTACTTCCTGTTAGAGCTGATTGATGAAATCAAGCTCAAGTGAAAGTTCACATGTGGTTTAGTTATAAATATTTTTGTCTCGAAAATTTTCATGCACTAATTTCCGAAATAAATTACTGTTTCGGGTGGTCTGAATCACCCTGTATGTGATGCCCAAGATAAGTTACTGTCTGAATCTAAATTTACACCAAGTAGGTTGACAGAGGGCTGTGTATGAATATTACAATAAATTACTGAAAATAAATGATAATCTCTATTTTTGTCATCATTTAAACGGAATCTATTAGAAATAAACCAATCCTTACCTTCTTTAAAAGCAGATCGTGCCTATCGCCAGTTTTTGTTTAAGTAAGTTGTGTTTTATTGACGTGTCTAGAAGTGATGTTGAAAAATCTCCAGTATATCTGGAAGAAAAGTTCGGAAATAGCAGCATAATAATACGAAGTATAGATCTACCTTAATAATGAAAGCCATCTTGACTACAGATACAAGTTACAAAGAGCCATTTCCACTACGAAATTCAGAATTTTCAATTGACAGAAATACTCTTTATCCAGCTCACTGGAAATGAACTGATTGTTTTCCCTTTCGAGCCATTCAGAGTGGTGTGGAATATAGGAATTTTTCCAGACAGTATGAAAAGGAGTGCATGACTGCCAACCTAAGCAACTAGAGTACAGCTACGCTTTATCAATGCAAATTGCATCCTTGAAAGGGCAACAGGAAGTAATTGAAAAGTAAACGCTGCGCTGAAATCAATGTTTTCCTTTCCTCAACTCTCCCATTTTCATTTAAATTTTTAGAATTATACGACGAGAGTTTCCTTAGCAAAGCGAATATTTATCTGCAGTTCAAAGCTCCTATTTTCAAGGGGATCGTCTGTAATAAAATCTCAATCTCTCTACAGTATTAAAATCGAGAACTTCAGTATACGGTATTCCTAATATCACTCGAGTAAGAAGTAGGTCGAACAAACGGATTGAAACAGGGCAATAAGAGATTCGTTTTCTGTAATTGATTCACTTATTCATTAGTTTTTCTTATTCTTTCATTTATTTATATGTCCAATTATTCATTCATCTGTTGATTTAGTTGCTTAATTGTTAATATATCGTATTTGCTCGCGTACTTTGCGTCACCGCGTATTTTACGCACTCTAATTTTTAAAGATTAATTTTTAACTTCAATTTTGCTGCGTGTATTTTCCGCACAATTTTTTTTGGTGTAGTGTAGTGGCTAACAACCCATCACCGTAAAAAACAGCTTGTTACGAAACCTAACAGTAAGCCTCGGAATGGGACTGATTCTCCGGCACGACCACAGCAAAGGAATAAGGTTATAAGATTTGGTACATGGAAGTGTTAGTTGGGAGGCCGGAGGGAAAAAGACCTTTGGGGAGGCCAAGACGTAAATGGGAAGATAATATTAAAATGGATTTGAGGGAGGTGGGATATGATGGTAGAGACTGGATTAATCTTGCTCAGGATAGGGACCAATGGCGGGCTTATGTGAGGGCGGCAATGAATCTCCGGGTTCCTTAAAAGCCAGTAAGTAATTAAGTAAGTAAGTAAGTAGTGTGAATTCTCCTTCTCTAAATTCCATCCCCAATACAGTGAAATCTCTCCTTACAGACACTCCCAAGATATGGACACTCCTCATATACGGACAGATTTTTATGTTCCAACTGAAATAATATAGAAATAATGATAAATTTAACTCGTTTACGGACACTCTCAGACACGGACACGGACAGCTGTTTTACTGTTCTAAAGCGTGCTTTACCTCCTGACTGCGGACAGAACATAGATTTCAAGACCTAACGTGTTACAAAAATGGAAAATTTAGTTTTGAGAACTGTATAGAAATTCCTTATCATGAAAGAAGACAATAAGGGTCTCGTAGGCTACCACTAGCTCAGTTGGCTACCCCTTGTTAGCTAGAAGCAGGTGGTTAAACACAGTCATTAAATTTAACCTGTCTGATGGGTCGAAGGTTTCCGCGATCGTGAAATTGTATTCGACACATAATAGGGTGAGTAGGATTATTCTCTTGACTTCAATCAGTTGTTCTGTTTCGTGAGACATGGCACCTGAACGTAAAGGTTAAGTTGAAAACTGTAAATTATAGTACTGCATAACTGTAGACCTAGAATAAAATTGCATGGCACAGTACTGTATTTTCCTTTTTCGGTCTTATCTACTGTAGTTCAAATTTGCAAAGAATTTACTGTAGTACAGTAGACTGTATTTAGAATTAAACTACAGTGATACATTTCATTTAAAGCGTGAAGGAATACATTATGCATATTATAAATTTACTGTTAGATTGGGGAGCCTCCCTCCCAATAAAGGACACCTCCCAGATGCGGACAGATTGTTACGTCCCTTTGATGTCCGTAAATGAGAGGTTTCACTGTACTTGCATTCTACGGCATTGTTCATTGACCAGTAGCCAACTCAACTGCCTGCTTCACAAAGAAACCCTAAATAACGTTACTTCGACACTGATGCTTGTCCTTGTAAATTACCCCTAAGGGCAGTGACTGTGACAAATTTTACTGTTTAACAGGCAGGTATCGTGTAGTTGTCACAGCAACATGAAGAATGCATCGATCAACCACCTACAGGCCTATAAACTCGTACATTATGCTCAATTAAATACTACCTATTGAGAATGCTACGTCTGCTATGTACTTTGCACTCATTATGATTGTCATATACCCGATTTAATTATTATTTATAGGGTAAACATAGGTAATTTCGTGATAATTTTATGAAAATTAATTTAAAATGCAAATGTGTACATATTTTCTTATTCCGACTATTCCATCTAAGAGACAATAGTGTGCTGTACAAATCTAGAGACATAAAAGATTTGATACGTTTTTTGAACAGTTGCAAAAACCACTTTTATAACTTAAGCTAGTTGGTTGGTTATTTCGTGATAACCTTGGTTATTTCGTGATAACCTTGATAATTTCGTGAGAGGTAGAAGATTGTGGAAAAATACATTAAAGTCAAATGAAATTATCACTTATTATTATAAGACTTCAAACATAGTAATTCCGGCTAATTTTCTTAGCAAGAAAACATATAAATACATATTAATACATAATAATAATAATGAAATCAAAATAAAAATTGAAATTGAAAAGGGATCTTCTTTGCCTGAAATGGTGAACATTTTTATTACGGACTTTACTATATATTACGAGGGTAACTACAAAAGTAATGCACAACATTTATTCAAAAATTACATTATTATCCTACAGATTTGCTGTTTTCACAGAATGTAGATACATCCTTTAGAAACAAAATGTCACTTTTCCACATAATCCCCGTCCCTTTCAACTGCCTTACGCCATCTAGGAAGGAGGGCCTGTAGACCAGCACGGTAGAAATCTGGATCAACACGTCTGAGCCACTCTTTAGTAGCGTGCACGAGAGAGTCATCTTCTAACCTCATTCCTCGAAGGGATCCTTCAGTTTACCAAAGAAATGGTAATCGAATGGTTCCAGATCAGGACTGTAAGGCGGATGTTTCAGTGTTGTCTATCCGAGTTTTCTGATCTGGTCTGTGGTCTTGTGACTGGCATGTGACCGTGCGTTGTCGTGCAATAGCAGAACATCCTGCTTCATCCGATGTGGTCGAACAGGACTCATTCGAGCTTGAAGTTTCTTGAGAGTTGCCACATACGTGTCATAATTAATGGTGGTTCCGTGTAGTATGATGTCCACAAGCAAGAGACCTTCTGGATCGAAAAATACAGTAGCCATAACTTTTCCTGCCGAAGGAACAGTTTTGAATTTCTATTTCTCTGGTGAATTTGCATGATGCCGCTCCATTGTCTGCCTCTTTGTCTCCGGTTCAAAATGGTGGAGCCATGTTTCATCTCCTGGCACAATTCTTGCAAGTAAGTCATCTCCATCATTCGCATACTGGTCCAAAAGTTCACTGCGTACTGTTTCTCAAGTTTCTTTGTGGACTTTTGTCAACATCCTCGCAACCTATCTGGCACAAAGCTTTCTTAACCGTAATGCTCAACAAAATATCAACTGAAACAGCTAAGATTTCTATCAGTAAAGTTAAGCCTATATGGCGACTACAGGTGTATCTAAAATTCCAAAAATACTTTCTAAAATTTCATTAAGATACAATAAATCATTGTACCAAATATCATATGCTTACGTTCAGTAATAAGCCTGTAATGCAATATAAACATCCACAAAATTTGTACGCCTGAGAATTCGACGCAAACTTGCTCTCTCCAAACACAAAAGCTCACTACAGCAGCTACAATAGTCACACAAAGCTTTGCTGTATGTTTCTGGAAACCGGACAACATATGCAATCTCTTGTCGGAAATTTGAATCTCGTAATTCCATTAGTTAGTCCACGAAAGAACCAGGAAAATTATCACGAAATAACCACTGCCACGAAATTACCAATGTTTACCCTAATTCAAGATTACCAGTAGTCTTAGGTGATAAAAGTATTGTATTATTAATTATTATATGCTTGAATAAAACCCAGATCAATAAGTCTAATTTAAAAAATTCTTATATTTTACGCACCCCAATTTTTCAAACAGCCAAAATAGGTTAAAAATGCGCATATTACGCGAGCAAATACGGTACAAGTTTGTTAATTCATTCATTTTTTCGTTTACTAATTAATCAATTTGGCAATTGATTAGTTTCTAGTTTTATTTATTCATTCACTCATATTTACTTACTTACTTACTTACTTACTTACTTACTTACTTACTTACTTACTGGCTTTCAAGGAACCCGGAGGTTCATTGCCGCCCTCACATAAGCCCGCCATTGGTCCCTATCCTGAGCAAGATTAATCCACTCTCTACCTTCATATCCCAACTCCTTCAAATCCATTTTAATATGATCTTCCCATCTACGTCTCGGCCTCCCCAAAGGTCTTTTCCCCTCTGGCCTCCCAACTAACACTCTATATGCATTTCTGGATTCGCCCATACGTGCTACATGCCCTGTCCATCTCAAACGTCTGGATTTAATGTTCCTAATTATGTCAGGTGAAGGATACAATGCGTGCAGCTCTGCGTTGTGTAACTTTCTCCATTCTCCTGTAACTTCATCCCTCTTAGCCCCAAATATTTTCCTAAGAACCTTATTCTCAAACACCCTTAATCTCTGTTCCTCTCTCAAAGTGAGAGTCCAAGTTTCACAACCATACAGAACAACCGGTAATATAACTGTTTTATAAATTCTAACTTTCAGATTTTTTGACAGCAGACTCAATGGTAAAAGCTTTTCAACCGAATAATAACACGCTTTTCCCATATTTATTCTGTGTTTAATTTCCTCCCGAGTATCATTTATATTTGTTATTGTTGCTCGAAGATATTTGAACTTCTCCACCTCTTCAAAAGGTAAATTTAATTAATTAATTAATTAATTCATTCATTCATTCATTCATTCATTCATTCATTCATTCATTCATTCATTCAGTCGACCTGGTTGGCGAGTTGGTATAGCGCTGGCCTTCAGTGCCTAAGTTTGCGGGTTCGATCCCGGGACAGGTCGATGGCATTTAAGTGTGCTTAAATGTGACAGGCTCATGTCGGTAGATTTACTGGCATGTAAAAGAACTCCTGCGGGACAAAATTTCGGCACATCCGGCGACGCTGATATAACCTCTGCAGTTGCGAGCGTCGTTAAATAAAACTTAACATTTCATTCATTCATTCATTCATTCGCTCACTCAAGAATTATTTATGTCCATCGCTCATGTGCAAACCAAAAAAAGTTGTTAGAACAGCCACTAACTTCTACAATATCTCGTCTACAGCGTACTGTACCGTTCTTGCTGCCAGCCTCGACGACACTGTTGTAGGAACTATGTAATAATTTTGTCAATATAATTTTAACTTACCCCGCTCGGGGCGGGCGCGGAGTAATAAGAAGGAAAGGAATTAATGGCATTAGCGAGGACTTCACTTCAGGCTCCTATGGGATGACGAAGACAGCGCCACAAAAACAGCACAGGCAGAGCTCAAACTACAAAAAAGTCGCGGAACACCTTCGAGTGAAAAATCGAGGATACAAATCACAGCAACAGTAAGCGCTTAAAGAATGCCGCAGCTGAACTGCGAGATGGGGATCGGAAGTTTAAAGAAATCGCAGCTAACGTAAAGTAATCAATGAAACTCACAGTGCTTGATGCTCGCGGCCACCATGTTGGTATTTGGATTAGAGTCGTGCACGACCGATTACGAAAAATATAAATTATATAGGGTGTTAAAAAAGTTTCCAATATTTTAGGAGATGAAAATATGCATCAAAACAAGAAAAAAAGTGTAATAACATGGGTCCTACAACACATACTTTCTGGGATCTGTACACTTGTTAATAGGAGGTCCTCAATGTAACGTCTATTTATGGCAATGCATTTTTCTGCCCTACAATACAGCAGACTACCAGATAATCATACCGTAGTTGACACCTCTGGCATGGAATAGTGATACGTCGCAAGGAATATATGATATATGATATGATACGATATGATATGATATGATATGATATGATATGATATGATATGATATGATATGATATGATATGATATGATATGATATGATATGATATGATATATGATATGGTATGGTATGATATGATATGATATGATATGATATGATATGATATGATATGATATGATATGATATGATATGATATGATATTTGTCAGTCAACTTTACAACTCACAGTTATGGTGGACCTTCACATTTCTGTTTTTCGATCCACCATCCCTTTAATACATACAACTCTTTTCTATTAATGTATTCTTTGCCGAGTATTTCTTGATTACTTTCTAATCTTCTGTTATAACTGAATTGCTCTATGTCCTTCCCTCTCTATCCTCTTCTATTCTCTCCCTCCTACCTAGACTGTCTCCCTTCCATTTCTCACTTACCTATTAAAAATTGCATAATCCTCCTTTAATAATTTGCATTATTTATTTTCTTCTCTACCCTCAAATCCTACCTACTCTTAATCATTATTTTCCAGCTATTTTCTCCTACATTACTTGCTGACTTTTCCGTTTAATCTATTTTACAACACTTACATTACATTTTTTTTTATTCTATCCTCTGTTTATTTACGTACTGATCCCTTTGTCTTCGCTTCACTCCTGAATTTCCTATTTTATGATCTCTTTCCATAAATTTATTTATATAATACTCCTATAGTTATAGCACCCCTGATACTACTCCCAACCCCTAACATTGAAAAAACATGAAATATCTAATTCACTTAATTACATTTGCAATTTCTCTGTCATTCCCCTTCAACATTTGTTCAGATGTTCTTTTTTTTCACCTTAATTCTCTTGTATTCATTGTTTGATAGTCTATCTTATAACACTCTTACACTATCTTCTTACACTTAACACTTTCTTCTCTGTTCCTTTTCTTACACTTTTGTCACCCCTCACTTTCTTGCACTCACTTTTTAGCACTTTTCTTCTTCGCTAATAACTCTCCAAAGCCCTATCGCAAGGAATAATGAAAAGAAAAGTTTGGTTGCGGATGTGAGCGGTGTTCAAAAGATGTGGTGTTGTAAATTTTCGCAATCAGCATGTGTGGGCTGATGAAAATTCCCATGCAGTTGAAGAAACAAGGCATCAGCACCGGTTCTCAATCAACGTTTGGGCAGGCGTTCTTGGCGACAGATTAAGGGACATACGTGCTACCACATGCTCGTTATCAGGACTTTCTTATTAACATATTGCCTACCGTGCAGGAGTATGTGCCATGTCAGCAAAGACTACAGATGTGGTTCATGAACAATGGCACACCATCACATTTTTTCCGCAATGAGCGTGAACACCTGACGCTGACATTTCAGGACCTCTGGATTGATTGGGGAGGCCCCACACCTTGGCCTGCTCCTTCCTCAAATCTAAATTCCCTAGACTTTTGGTTATCAAGAACAACCAGATCAATTCCATAAGCGTGCGTGATTCCTTACGCCGAAGGGGAGAGGAATGCATTGTCATGATTGGACGTCACTTTGAGCACCTCCTATGAACAAGTGTTCAGATCTCAGAAAGTATATGTTGTAGGACCTATGTTTATTAGACATTTTTTTCTTGGTTTGATGCATACTATCACCTCCTAAAATATTGGATACTTTTTTTAACACTCTGTATATTGCTATTGAACGCCTGGCGCTGTAGTCAGTATGCAAAGCTCTTCAGTCTCGCGGGGTGTCTCAGGTTCGGTTTAACGAATATTCGAGTTGTTTCTCGCTCTTTGTGAGTGGACGGCAGAGGCAGACCACATTGAGTCATCATTATCTTCGTGTAGGCCTATCATTTAAGTGGTAATTCTTCCTCTCTCACTACATTCAATCAATCGATCAGTCCTCAATCCAGCCATCGACTCATTGATACATTCATCCATGGATTCATTGGTTCGTTAATGTATTCATTAATTTATTCATTAGCTGATTCATTCATTCATCCAGCTATTACAGTTGATATCATCAAGAGCAAAACATGAATCATGAAAGTAGCTACAAGCATTAGACCTTGAGAGTAGCCTAATTTCCTTTATATCTTCTTAAAAAATTATTTATTAATGAAATAATAATGCACCTGTTTACAGTAATTAATATGCGTTAATAACTACTGTTTCAGAGATATGCATTTTCAGTTTAAAGTGTAAACGTTACAATAGAATGTATGTAGGCCTACTTATTTTATCTTAATATTTAGTAAGTATTTGTAATTTATTCCATTCTTGCATTTCTTTACATACCAGATTTCATATTATGCATTACACTTATTTCCTTTGTTGTTACCGGTGTTCATTTTTTTTTTATTCATTTTACTAGCTAGCTAGCAGTGAGTACAAATTAAAATTATAAAACAAAAATGTTTCTAGCCACTACCGTAAGAGCCAGGCTCGTGTACGGTGTGGTCTTAACCAATAATGTAACATAAAAAACATGAATATAAAGGGTTAAAAAGTACACGCATTTGTTAATATTATATATCATGAATAATTTTATAAATTTCCTTTTTAAAAGCTTCAATCTTAAAATATTTCATATTTGGAAAATTGTTTGTAATTTTATTATAAAGTCTTGGGCCGAAACTAGCACCATGTTTAAGAGCTGCATTTGTATGACATTTAGGCTCAATTAATGGGGAAGTAGACTTTTGTCTTCGAGTACGATATTCCTGTCGAATAGATATTTATGTTTTATTTGATTTCTGTGGTAGTAAGTTAGTAAACTTATATTTATAAATTTCTTCAGTACTTTAAAATCTGTATGAATTAGATTTGTTGGGTAATCCATATTTTTGGTTAGACAAATTTTTATTGATCTTCTGTGTAATAAAATTAATGGATTAAGTACAGTTGATGTTACTCCACTTCAATTTATTATACCATATTGTATTAATGATTGTACTGAAGCTATGTTAATTTATCGTAATAAAGTATCCAATCAATTAATTGTACGCCTATATTAAGCCAATACATTTTTTACACATAGTAAATTTCCTTCATATTACTCCGTTTGTGTACTCAGAAAATGTCAGTGTTCTGTCTAGCCTGCAAAACATCAGGGGCAACCGGTTGAAAGACGAACATTCGGTCGGTTGCTCGTCCTTCATGGATACTCTCTGACCGGTCGAATGATAACTGGCTGTAAGCCCTATACTGCAGCTCTATAATTTGAATCCGGGAATCGTGTATCTAAACCTGGTTGAAAACGATCAACATAGTATGATAAATTAATATATGAGACACATGCCTTCTGTAACGATGTTACTGATTTCATGTGAAATAGGTTTAAGACATATTCTAATCTCGGTTCAAGGTCATAATATAATAATTAAAAAAAAATAAATCCAAAATTAAAATTATTAATCAAAGAATTATTTTAAAAAGAAGCAAGTGCTTCAACTGTTTTTAAAACCGTGATTATCACATTGAATTTCCATTCTTTACTTACTGTTACTTTAACAATGCCATAGCCATCTGTATAGCTCAGGTGGTAGCGCGTTTGCCTGCTGATCCGGAGGTGCGCTCGTGCGTTGAGTTGAGCTTTCTGAGGTTTCTTCTAACCGTAAGGCGAATGTCAGGTAACCTATGGCGAATCCTCGGCCTCATCTCGCTAAATACCATCTCGCTATCACCAATTCCAACGACGCTAAGTAATCCAGTAGTTGAAACAGCATCCTTAAATAACATTAACTATGACAAACTTCAAGTTGTAACCAGTAGGCCTATGTAAATGAGAAACCAGATAGTCACTTTTAAACAGAATAAGAGCACATTGACGTGATAGCGTTAAAAAGGCAGATATTTCTACAGATGATATGAAATAGCGGAAGAACGCGAGAACTTCATACAATTTAATGTGATCTTATACGGATTCGCTCTTTGAGTTTCAGACAACGAGGGCAGACATTCTAGCCATTCGACTAACAATGCGTCCAATTTCTCAATCATCATTGTCTGTTCTACAGTTCAGAAGCCATCTCTCGCTAATTAATGTTCAAATAGATGTATAGAGTGCTTAGTTAACGCGCCCGCTTTGGACCTCGGAGGCTAGGATTTGGATTCCAGTGAGACTGAGTGGATTTCATGGTTGACAAAGCAGTGTTGGGGCAGGATCTGTCGCCTCCAGTTCCTCTTCCAGTTTGAATATTCTTATTTTTCATTAAAAGAAATGATGAAAATGCATAGCGGAATTGCAAAGTTACAGTTCATTATTATCACGGAAATATCGGCTGATTCGAAAGGTATTTTGGGTCATACCATTGTTACGGTTGTGACATATTTATACTACAGTCTATCAAAGAAAATATTTTTAATAATAGAATTAAAATGTTCAAATCCGTTCAAAATTTATTTCTACAGTGTTATAGAAGTATTTAAAATCTGTAAAAGAACGTTATGAGCTGTAGGTCTTAGATACTTTTTTGTCACGGTTGTAACCATAGCAACCAAAAATGTATTTAAAAATAGGCTTAAGGACCTTACTAATAGACGGTAATTATACACAGTATTTAAAGGGTGTAAATGATATGTTGTTATTGAAGTGTTGTATCAGTGAAGAATTATGTTGTGTCAGTGAAGTGTGTTGTATCAGTGAAGAAGTATGTCGTGTCAGTGAAGTGTGCTGTGTAAGTGAAACGTGTTCCTGTCAGTGAAGCTTTATAGTTTATAGTGGCAGTGCATAGTATTTGAACAGTGAAATGTTTTTGAAGTGTTAGTGAAATCAGGATATAATCAGTGAAATGTGTCGTAGTTCCATTGCAGTGAGTGGAGTTGACAGCGAAATGAGTGTAATTTGAAAGGTACTTGTGCAGATATGAACATATCATACTCGTGGGTTTTAGTTTGATCTTAGTTTTAAGATACAAATTAGATTTATTTCAAATGTTATTTTAAGTGATCGTGTCATTTAATTTAGTATATTCCCTGTTGTTGTTGTTATTATTATTATTATTATTATTATTATTATTAATTATCGTTAGTATTAATTATTAGTATTATTATTAATTGTATTTTTAATTAATAAGTTTATTATTGTCATTATTGAGTGTAATTAGTTACCACTGCCACCGGGTATATACCCAGTGCAGTGTGAATAAATACATACAGTTTACCTTCTTTATTTTTCTTCCTATGACTATGTCCTTCGTCTTATTTGCATTTATCTTCATTCCATAGTGCTCAGTTATGTTCATCCCATAGGTTCACAGCTGTCATTCAGCTCCTAGCATATCGTCGTTGTTCCTGCAATAACTCCTATGTGCAAAATATAAAATTTTTCAGTAGGAAGAAAAAAAAACATTTATTCATCCTATGACAGCCATGCATAGGAGACTATGAATTCTTACATTTTCGAAACAAAGAAATATAATTACATATAGGAGATTTTATTATTTGCTGTATCACTATTTAACTTATTTAATACAGCAAAAATCTCAAAATCGATAAATATGTCACATAGAAGTTATTGCAGGAACAACGGCGATATCCTTTAGTATCATCTCCTCTTCTGCCTACAACGCCATATCAGCAGCAAATCTTATGCACTTTATTCTTCTTTTTATTGTCACTCCTCCCATGTTCTGAAAATTGTTCTTTAGTAAATCCCTCAAGTAGATCATGGATTTTCAGACTAAAAATTCCGACAATATTCGTCTCTCAGAAATTACTTACTTCAAAGCATAACAGTACCGTAATTTTGTAACTGCAAAGCAAGTAGTATAAGACAAATCTTTGCGCAAACACTTGAGAAAGAGATGGATATATGAGGGCAGTGACCTGGTCTGCCTTTATTGAAAGTTGATACTCTTCATACCGGTACTTTTTATTTGTGTTTGTCTCAAAAACCCCCGGAGAAATTGACACAATAAATTATAAGCCTACGTAATAAATATAGATAGATAAATGGATTTATTGAACAATATTACACATACAGATGTTCTGTATTAATAGAATTTTCTCCTAAATCCCATGCACAGGTCTTCTGACCGTACGTGCTGTGCAAAACAAGTCCTACTTTGTAGGTTTCACCCCCTCATCTATAGTTATATCCAACCACTCTCCAAAAGAACATACAGATTAAAATGAAAATGGCACAAACAAAACACATTATATAATATAGGCTATCCTAACCTAAACAGGCATAAAAGTGTACAATTGAGTATCCCTTCGTCAATTCGCGTCACAAACTTCAACAGCTGAAGTTCTAATCTGTCTCCTTTCAAGAGGAACTGTCAAGTCTTTTGTTTCCATTCTCTATTCCCCATGAGGTCAAGACATGCCATCGAACTCCTGTAAATATGTTAGTAAATAACTAAAATAGTATTGAGTATTGCTTTGTAATATAACGATACAATATAAACAGATATACTGTACATTTTATACTTATGCTTATCACCGAACACAAATTGAATTTAACACTAATTCTATATTATAGTATATTAGAACATTTTTCAAATCGATCAAAACTCGATTAATCTATGGATTAATCGATTAAATTCAAATATTTAATCGATTAAATATTTCGATTGCTCTATAGCCGGCTTACGGACTTGAAACTGGAAAACGTATAGACTTTGGATATTGGAGACAATTTGCGGAAAAAAAAAAGGAAAAATACAACTACTTTTTTGTCAAAAAATGTCATATTTCCTGTATGGTCTCCCTTAATAAGGTATCATGTTAGATATAGATGCAATGCATATAAATTTATTACATTTTTAAATATCCCGTCTTTTGTAACGTCCTATATTTCTATATTGTGTGAATTATTTACTGATAGGTTAATACCAGTGCTGTCGATCGATCAAAATACTTAATCGATTAACTATTTGAATTTAATCGATTAATCGATAGATTAATCGAGTTTTATCGAGTTGAAAAAATGTTTTAATATAGGCCTACTGTAATACACAATTATTGTTAAATTTAACTTGTGTTCGGTGATAAGCATAACTATTAAATGTTGTTTATCTGTACATATTGTATCGTTATATTACAAAACAACTATTTTAATTACTTACTAACATATTTATTATGAGGCTTATAATTTATTGTGTCAGTTTCTCAGGGAATTTTTGAGACAAACATAAATAACAAAAAGTATGGAGACTCACCTAGTTAATACTGCTTCATCCATGATTTTAAACATGTGAGTGCATTCACATGCTCCGAATTAAGTGCCGCTCTACGTTCAGTATCAATATTTCCTGCATCACTAAACACGAAAAAAAACTTTTTTCTGTCAAACACTTCTCCACGATCGTTCAATTTAAATCCAAACGTTTCAACGAGTTTACATCTCAAATTCTCATATGACATAATGGGATTTACACTTTTTCACAGGCCACAGAAAATTGACTTTTTTTCTTTATCAAACTAAACACACAACCTTCATATACAAACTCAGTACAGAAACTGCAACTGCAAAAGTGCAGTGGTCGAAATAGAAGACTGGCCCCTATTGTAATCGAATTACCAAATTTTAGAAAGAGAGGAAGGTAGTTGCGCTCTCACTTGCACACAGTATAGACATGGCTATTTTATAAGGGAAGAGGGGGACGAATCCCAGAATAGTGTGTATTTCATAATGCTAGGAAGATGAGGTGACAACAAGGTGGAAGTTTTCTTGGAAAACCATACAACTTAATAAGGGTTTCGCATTGTGTTTCAGCTTTCAATGGAGATAGACTAGGTCACTGTCCTCATATCTCCATCTCTTTCTGAAGTGTTTGTGCAAAGATTTTCTCTACGCTACCTGGTTTACAGTTAGAAAATAACAGTAATATTGTGCTTTTAAGTAACCATTTTCCGAGAGAGAAATATTGTCGGAATTTTTAGTAAGAGTTTGTATTAACAAAATAATAATTTATATCAACTACAATCGATTAATTTTAATCGACTCGATTATTCGATTAAATATTTTTGATCTATTAATCTTACAACAGAAATTGATCGATTAATCGATTAAATCCCACAACACTAATTTTTAAATATCCCGTCTTTTGTAACATCCTATATTTCTATATATGTGAATTATTTACTGATAAGTAGACTTCGGATTTTAGGTAAAAACCTATTTTCTTCCTCATGATATATACAAAAGAAAAGTTGTATATACACGAATTATGGAAATATATGTTCGAAAATGGTGGTCCTATACAACCTAAAAATACCTAATTTGACGTTAGAAACTATTTTTACCTAATTTTACGTTTTACAATTTCTACAGTTGGTAGTATGGAAACGCTGTGTAATTCTGTATGCCAGTCGTGCCTTAACAACAATCGAAGCACCTACGAGGATTCAATTATTTCGAGAGCAACTTCCCAATGTGCCACTTCCACCAGAATCTATTCTTACCCGATGGGGAACATGGTTACAGGCCGTGGAATATTACAGCAAGCATTAAAAACTTTGTTTTGAAACTGGGGGAGGATGCAGTGAGCATAACTTCTACAGGACCCAACAATTGCCCGGGATATTGCATTCATCGAATCAAATTATGTATTTCTGGTCCCCATTATTAATGCTCCAGGATCTTCAGGCAAACCGGTCTACACGCAACTGGGATTGATAGAAAAAATCAACTTGGTTCCTGCTAATGTTGGTGAAAAAGTTTCTGAAAAACTCAAATCAGTGCTTCAAAAAAACCCAGGACTGACAGTTCTCCGCACAGTTGCTGACATCTTGGCTGGCAAAACACCTGAACATGAATGTGCTGTTCCCTTGCATCTAATACCAACATTTAAATATGCTCCGGTGTCATCAGTTGATGTGGAACGCTCTTTTTCGGCATATAAGATGGTGTTATCTGAGAAGCGATGCAATTTCTCAATGGAAAATTTAGAAAAGGTGTTAGTTGTTTACTCTGGCTCTAATTATGGACATGTCATCATCATCATCATCATCATCATCATCATCATCTTCCTAACAAGTATTAGGCCAAGTGGCCTGTTACGGTCTCAAACTAGAATTTTCAGTCCATCTCTTCTTTGGACGGCCTAGAGATCTTTTGCCATATGGATGGTAATGAAGCAGTGCTTTTGGAATTCTGCATCGATTCATTCGTTCGAGATGACCCTTCCACTGAAGTTGATATTTGCTGATGAACTGCATAATGGGTTCTATTTGAAGTTCTTGCATTAGGTCCTCATTTTTTTTGTGATCCCAGCGAGTATATCCAGCTGTTGCTCTCATAAACCTCATCTCACTTGCTGTTATTCTACTGACATCTTTATTCTTCACAGTCCACGCTTCGCTACCATAGCTTAATACTGGCTGTGCTAAGGTTTTATACAAGCCTATTCTTGTGTGTCTTTGTACTAGTGAGGGTTTCATGATTTTATTAATGATCCCCATTGTTTTATTATATTTACATATTTTTTCAGCAATATCTACTTCATCATAAGGTGATGGTGTATAGCCAAGATAAGTGAAGGTATTTACTCTTTCTATTATTTTATTATTCAAACAGATTTTGCTTGGTAATTATGGACATGTACAATAAAATAATGTCAAATGTTTCGGCTAATTTGTAATGGGAAATGAAATAATGTCATTTTTTTTGCTCGCCTATTTTTGTAATTTTAGAACGTATTTTGATTTGTGATAGAACCTATTTTAAGATTTTTAGGACCTAAAAGTCCGAGCTCTACTGATAAGTTAATACCCTCTCCAATCTCGCGTATGTTTTAAGAACAGGGTTAAAATATTTGAACTATTTACTAAATGCATGCGGTAGGACCTGTTGCTGGTAATAACCGAGCACTAGGCTCATACTATTTAATAAACAAATACTGCACATCTGCTATAATTAGAGCAGCGCTGTGCGCCGCACCAATCCCTGTCATGTATCTTGCGGACCTAAACTCCAATGAACCGTGTTGTGATGTACCAGGAAACCACATTATGCAGGGGTGAGTGTCACTGCCTCGACCGCAACATATCCTACGTAACAAGCACCAGCAATTCAGCCCGCGCCCCGACTAAACACCCCGACAAAGAACCCGACTTGGCAACCGGTTGACCGTTACCCGCCTCGTAACTCAGGCCATAGCCCCGCAATGTTAGCCTACTGCTACCAACTACACGACTCACAAAAGCACTTGTAAGTATACTCTATTTTTTTTTTTCGTGGAGTGCAGTTTCATAGAAAGGACTTTGCCGACAGACTTTCTACTGCCCCCTACTAATTGGTTGTCATAAATAAATGTCTTCCTTACTGTGACGGAAATCTTGTCTTCTCTTGTTAGTAACCAATCACAGCCCTCGTTCAGAAGAATTGGCAGGTGCCCGTCAAATCCACGTGGAGGCAGAGTTGCCGCATCTTTTCCGAATTCCATGAATACCGTCAGTTTCACTGCATAATTTCGAAGGTCATCAGGATTGTGACAACTGTGCAATGTTGGGACGAGGGGACAGGATGGAATTGTCAGAGGTGTTTGTGTAGAAAGTCATAAATCTGTAAGTGGGTGTTCAAAGGAGCCACCGAACTGCACTCCTTGAAATAAAATAAGGTATACCGAGATATCGGTCCAAGATTCCAGGTCTTACATTGCACCCAGCAGCATCTCGGTCTTCTGAGAGCTACATATTAAAAGAACGAAACATTTCAGGCAGAATATAGGCCACCTATTTTCATTTTAATTTACAGGGTAATTCAGGAAGTATAGTAAATATTTTATAGAGTATATACACTGATTATTCTGTTCCATATGAACATGTATCCAATTTTAAATAGGAGTAAGATACAGCTCTTTTAACACTTCAGTGCGCGTGAGCTACAGGGACATCATTTTATTTTTACTTCAATTTTTATTGTACCTGAGTTTTTGAATGTACTTCACTCCCACCCCTTCTACTAATCAAGTTCCAACTCCACACAGAACCAAGACCGCAGATAGTAAGCAGTACTGGGTTACTGAGTATAGTAACGTTCCAGAAATATGTTCGCGTTTTCCAGTGACGAAAGAGCTTTCAATATTGAATCATATTTTCGCACAGGTACTGTCCGTTTGCCTACGTCGCATCCCGATTTCCCCCACCTGCTTCTGTTCGCCCCTCTGTAAAAGCTGGGCTGTCTTAGCTCTTTTCTGAAAACATTAATTTCTCTTAGGAATTGGAAGTTTACGTAATATTATACAGCTGTTTAATTTAACTTAAATAAAAGGGCCTCGTTAAGTAATTGTCACGTGATTTCCTCCCTTTCTACAATCCTGCGGCATAACCACTTGGACGGACAGTAGATAGCATGTCTGAGTAATTTTATATTTTCGGGTCGGACAGAAGTGAAGATTGAATTTACAGTACGTAGAGTAGGTACAGAATTATTTCAACATGAGTTACTAGTACGAAGGACGAAACTGGCAATTGGAATTAGATGCAATAGTCTATAATGCGATAATATGCACAAAAGAACTGAAGCCTGTATCGAAATGAACGGCCACCATTTTCAAAATTGTGTTTAAATATTCATATTATGATTATTTTTCAATTTAACTCCTTTCTCTATATTGTACGCTAATGTGCTGTAGACAGTACAATATACACTGCATAATGAATACGTTCGCATGGATAACTCACTTCGTGAGTAAAAACACTTATTCTTAATACAGTACTGTACTTTTATTAAAGAAAAATCTAATGAAAATTATCAAACTCAAAATCGCGATATTTCCTAGTTTACGTAAATGGATGAACTACTTTTCTTCCTTCCTATACCTAGTAGAGTGGTTTGTGTTTTACGCCAGTATCATCGAACTCCAGTCTTGGAGGGGGGAGCAAGTGGTGTTTCCGGTTCTCTAAAGGTATAGACAGGTTAATATTAAAAATGTTAGTAAAAATAAAATGATGTCCCTGTACAATTGTAGCATTATCACATACAAATAAATAGTAGACTTACATTCGCTCCTCTGAGACCCTCCTAAGGCAGAACTGTTCATATTGCGTGTAGAGAAACGGTTGTTTGTAGTTCCTTTGACTGCAAGGATGGACATGTTCTTCCAGCATGACGGAGCCCCTGTACATTTTAGCAGTAAGTGACACATCGTTAAAATCTTACGATGGATCGGCTGCAGTGGTCACGTGCATTGGCCACACCAAGGTCCGCAGACCTTATTGCTGCGTGTGAGGGTGGATGAAAGATGGCATGTTTAAAACAAAGTAACCACAAGGGACGAATTGGTCGCTCTCATCGTAAATAGTAACTGTCCTCGGAAAAGAATAGGACGATCTCAGAAGAGCAACACTTACTGCTGGAAAACAGAATGGAAAATTACATAGAACTGTTGAAATCGATTGATATCATGCAAATAAGCAATAAATGTAATCCTTAAGTCGTCTTTCGTTCTTGCCACTTGTAAGACTTGATGTACGTAACATTTGAACAGCTGTATCTCCACGCCCATTGAAAGTTGTACACATGTTTATACGAACATTTTTTCTCAGAATAGCCAATACTACTATACTCTTGAAACACTTACTATTTCTCCTTAATAACTCTGTAACTTATATTCCATCTAACAGAGATAAGCGTTCGTGTACAATTTCACTGCGTACCTTCAAGTGCCATCTGTTGCATTGTTCAGAAGATTGCCTAACTTGTAAGCGCTCTTAACTTTGTCTCGCTAAAGTCAATCTGCCTCGACATGGGGAACTATTAATAATGGAATTCCTCAAGGATCAATATTAGGTCCCCTATTTTTTTTAGTGTTTATAAAAAATGAAACTCAAAACATAAGATTATTTAGGGCCAAATTAAAGAAATACCTAATTTCTCACGCCTTCTATTCTGTAGATGAATTCATGACATTCAGTAACACTTCATGAAATTGATACTAAAACTATGTTTTGTACTAGTAGACTACGAGTATATTGTAAATCTCGTCTGTATATATTTTATCTAGACTGTCACTATAAATTAAGACTTTATAATAGTATTTTTTTGACTTTTCCATATTCTAGCTGTAAAGCAATGTATGAATACCATGGAATGTTAATAAATACAATACAATGCAATGATAGACAATGCAATGCAGAGCTGGAAAGCAAAGTAAAATATAGTGCAACAAAACATTCACTAAAGGTGATAGTATTTAACTAAATATTTCTTTAAAATGTACAATATACATAATAATAATAATAATAATAATAATAATAATAATAATAATAATAATTTATTTAATCTGACAGGATTAAGGCCATAAGGCCTTCTCTTCCATCCTACCAGATAGAACATATAAATACAAAAAATAAATACAAACACTGATGAAAATGATACAAATTAAGTTAGAGCCCTGTAGAAGGTCAACAGAGTCAAAAGTATATTATAGAGCTCTCATCGAGTTAATACAACAAAAAGAAAGAAAACAGAGATAGCAATGATGATATTGATAACTGACAATAATAATAATAATAATAATAATAATAATAATAATAATAGTAAGTAGTAGTAGTGGTAGTATTAGTAGTAGTAATAATAATAATAATAATAATAATAATAATAATCTTGCACAGGATAGGGACCGCTGGCGGGCTTATGTGAGGGCGGCAATGAACCTTCGGGTTCCTTAAAAGCCATTTGTAAGTAAGTAAGTAATAATAATAATAATAATAATAATAATAATAATAATAATAATAATAATAATAATAATAAATACATTACATATTAATTTTCAATTTTACAACAGCATAGTTACAATATTTACTATATGTCATGGGTTAAGGTGAAGTTGCGCAACCTGACATGTGTTCAACAAGCAATTCCACGAACTAGAATGTGATTTTTTAATTTAAATTTCAATTTTGATATTGTCCGACAGTTTCTGACGTGGTCAGGGAGAGAATTCCAGAGGCGTGGAATAGATATGCAATTACATGATAACTAAAAAATATCACAAGGGATATTAGTGAAGATTGTAGCAAGTAATGTGCAATTGAAGTTTGAAGTGCATTTAGCAAATTGGGAAAACAGGTTATCAGATAGAACTTATTTTTTGCACTTGGTTAAAAAAACTAAAAACTAATCAGTTGTCTTTTACATCACTGAACTCAGAATGACTTAATGTATAACCATAGTAATTTTTATTCCTATAAATACTCAACTAAACTTTTCTGTCTAAATAATTTAATCGTACAAAAACCAGTATCCAGTTCTCTTAAGCCAAGGCACACAACCATACGATTATAAAGACAAAATAACATAATTTTTCGAATCGTAGCTTCACTCGGGGATCAAAGATTAATCTTGGCTGTTTAAACTGGATGAGTTGAATAGAGGTGAACAATCCTCCGCATAAAACCGCGCTCTTGAGGGAATAACAATACCAGGATGGAGAGCCAGAGATAAGAATGTGCTGAAAGAGATTATATCGGGAGCCATTTCTTTTCTCGGTCCGTGTATCGCCTAGTGAGAAGCAGCCGAGATGGCGCTTTAAGGGAATTGAACGAATGAATAAATTAAAAGTCATTTACACCAACCTGTTCTTTCAGAATGGCAATGGGGTGGTCTTGAATTACTGCCGCCTTCGATCTGCCTGCCCCTCACTGCATTCCCTTTCGATTACGGGGAATTCAACAATAAAAGAACGAAATGGTCAAATCTCCAAAGCCGGTATCTTCAGGCCTACGTAAAGAGGCATTCTTTACTCCAATATTCGATTCAAGTGTGTGATCGGAAAACGCGTTCAGTCCATTTTTATAAAAGGAATGGACTAGTTTTTGGATACACCGGTCTACGGACTTAGCGAGTTTTCAAGTGCTATGCACGATAACACATTAGAGCCATCAAAACAAATCCTGGAGGCACGATTTATAACCGTTTAACCCAGCACCTAGCATTAGAGACGATGTCGCCATAATTGGAAGAACAAAGGCAGCGTTAGCAGGAGCATTACAAGAATTTGAAGAAGAAGCAAGAAAGTTAGGTTAATAATAATAATAATAATAATAATAATAATAATAATAATAATAATAATAATAATAATAATGTTTTATTTTCGCTGGCAGAGTTAAGGCCATAAGGCCTTCTCTTCCACTCAACCAGCCTTAATCATACAATACATAAATTTAAATTACAAATATTTACACTACACTTAAAAGGTTCTCCAGCAATATTCTTCACTACACATTTATTTAAATTTAGATAAATCTATAAGGTAAAGTAATAACTTAATTTATGAGCTAATTTAATTCAATGAATTATAATTAATTTAATATTTCAGATAGCTAGTAAAATGATGAAAATTAATTTAATATAAGCTTACTAGGACTATGTTACAGGGAGAATATATATATATATATATATATATATATATATATATATATATATATATTTCTATTTCTATGATGAGAATATTAATGTAATTGCCATTAGAGGTTTTGTAAATCTATTTAGAGAAATTAATGATAATAATAATAAGAATGGACAGATGTTAGTTTCATTATAAGTAACAAATATTAATCAGCAATTAGTCTGTTAAGTAAGAATTTATGTAATTTTGACCTAAATGAAGTTATTGTCCAACAACCCCTTATATCACTCGGAAGCGAGTTCCAATTTCTAGCAACTGAAACTGTATAGGATGAAGAATATAAAGATGTCTTGTGGTAGGGTATAATGAGTAAATTGTTATGATGAGATCTTGTACTTAGCTGATGATATGCTGATATGATGATAGGTTTGGAAATAAATGAAAGTAAAACTAAATATATTTATTTTTTTATTTTATTGGGTTATTTTACGACGCTGTATCAACATCTAGGTTATTTAGCGTCTGAATGATATGAAGGTGATAATGCCGGTGAAATGAGTCCGGAGTCAAGCACCGAAAGTTACCCAGCATTTGCTCGTATTGGGTTGAGGGAAAACCCCGGAAAAAATCTCAACCAGGTAACTTGCCCCGACCGGGATTCGAACCCGGGCCACCTGGTTTCGCGGCCAGACGCGCTTGTCGTTACTCCACAGGAGTGGACAACTAAATATATGAAAACTTCTAGAAGATTGGTAGAGACACAAGATAACGTTATATTTTATCAGCACGAATTTGAAAACTGTACAAGTTTCAAATACTTAGGCACAATGATAACAAATAATAATGACATAACATCAGAAATAAAAACCAGAATAATGGGAGGTAATAGGTGTCTATTTGGGCTCGGAAAACTATTGAAATTTAGCTCACTATCTATATCTGCAAAGAAAATCATTTACGAAACCATTATAAGGCCGGTAGTCGTGTATGCCAGTGAAGCTTGGGTTTTAACAACAAATAATGAAAATATTTTAGCTGTTTGGGAAAGGAGAGTTCTCAGAAAGATATATGGACCTCATTTCTAAAATGGTCAATTCAGAAATAGAACCAATAAAGGTTAATGGAATTGTATGGAGAGCCGAGCATAGTTTCCTTCATTAAGAAAGGCAGACTCAGATGGCTGGACATCTTGAGTGTATGCCAGAGCACTATACGGACACCCAGGTGGAGCAAGGAGAAGAGGACGACCAAGGTTGAGATGGCTTCAGGACGTGGAGGATGATCTGCGGAGAGTTGGATGTAGGATATGGAGACAACGGGCGCAAAACAGAGACGAATGGTTTCAATTGATTGAGGAAGCCCAGGCCCTTTATGGGCTTTAGTGCTACATATGAATGAATGAATGAATGAATGAATGAATGAATGAATGAATGAATGAATGAATGAATGAATGAATGAATGAATGAATGAATGAATTCATAATAACACAAACTTTTAGACATCTTAATTACACAACTTTTAACACTATAATACATCCGGAAAACGTATTATGTGTCCTTTCTCGTATTAAATTTTACATTACCTCGTTAACATGTTCCAGCTGTTATCGGCCATCTTCAGAACCGGTTGTTGCTGATCTTGGCGCCTTTTGTTTGTATTTCCTGTGGGAGTGTGTTTGTGTAGTGTAATGTGGAGTCAAAGACTGTGTGTGTTCTGAAATACAGTTGTTGTTGAGAATTTTATTTGGATGTGTTTTTGTGATAATTTCAAACACGTTACAAAGAACATATCATAGCCATAACAAAACTACAAAACACTTCCACATATGCAGAGCACATCACAGATGCTAACCACGCCTACAGAGACATCAACACACACATGTAAATTCTACATGAATGAATGAATGAATGAATGTTAGCCATGATGTCCCAAGTTAGGCACAGGCCTCCTGTGATTGGGGTTAGAACCCCCTCGACAGGGATGGCTCAAGTATACTCGCTTGGTGAGCCAATCCAGGCGAGCTTGTCGTGTATACTACTTTTGTGACATGGTTAATAACCCTGTTAGACTTTAACTAGTCTCAGCACTGTTCTTTGTTCATTTTTTTTTTCTTGCACTAAACACATTATACTGACACTGGCACTTTGACAAACACTGATTGCTGTTTACACTATTTAACTGACACTTTATCAACACTGACTTTACTATTTACAAAACTTATCTTACACTTTCACTAATACTGACTTTACTATTTACAATATCTTAACACTGATTACGTTATCTATTTACAATGATCTTCCCTAGTTCTTTCCACAAAACTCTGTTCTTTGCTGCCCTCGACCATTGTTTCCCCGCCTCTTTGGTAAACATGTGTTACACTGCTCCAGTGATAACTTCAACGTTCCACATGGTTCCAGCAGATAAACAAATTCTACATATTGAACCAAAAAGCCAAAAACTACACACTAGAACAATACGAAATATATAGATACACAAAAACACATCCAAATGAAATTCTCAACACACAACTCAATTCCAGAACACCACACATTGACTGCACATTACATTACACAAACACACCCCCACAGGAAACACGAACAAAAGGCGCCAAGACCAGCAACAACCAATTCTGAAGATGGTCGATAACAGGCTGAAACATGTTAACGAGGTAATGTAAAATTTAACACGAGAAATACACATAATACGTTTTCCGAAAACAAACTTTTAGACAAGGTTTGCTGTTGGTATGGAAGAAAACAAGCTTAAAATATAATGATAGAGGACTTAAACATAAACATATACAGAGTGGAAGTAAACTAACACTCCAGATTTTCAGAGCGAATAGCTCATGTTGAAGCCTGTATAATGAAAAAAGTGCAATGCAGTATCATATTTGTGGAAAGTCCATAATTTTCTTTAAAAAATGTGTTTTTTTCCAATTGTTTAACACCCCCTTATTCCATAACTGCTGCGAATCGGATCGTGATTTGCGACGTTGTAACTAGAGAGGGAGGCGGAAGGCAATTCACGTAGTCTGAGTTTCGTTGACCTGTTACATCTGTATTACCAGACAAATGACTTTTAAAGAACCCAGAGGTTCATTGCCGCCCTCACATAAGCCCGCCATCGGTCCCTATCCTGTGCAAGATTAATCCAGTCTCTATCATCATATCTCACCTCTCTCAAATCCATTTTAATTTCATCCTCCCATCTACATCTCGGCCTCCCCAAAGGTCTATTTCCCTCCGGCCTCCCAACTAACACTCTACCTACATGCATTTCTTGATTCGCCCACACGTGCTACATGCCCTGCCCATATCAAACGTCTGGATTTATTGCTCCTAATTATATCAGGTGAAGAATACAATGCGTGCAGTTCTGTGTTATGTGACTTTCTCCATTCTCCTGTAACTTCAACCCTCTTATTCCCAAATGTTTTCCTAAGCACCTTATTCTCTCTTCTTCTTCTTCTTCTTCTTCTTCTTCTTCTTCTTCTTCTTCCCTTCAAGTATTAGGCCAAATGACCTGTTACGATATCACAGTTGAATTTTCAATCCAGTGCTTCTTTGGACGACCGAGAGTTCTCTTCCCGTTTGGACGATAGTGGAGCATGACTTTTGGGATTCTATCTCTGTGCATGCGATGCAGATGATTTATCCAGTTGTTGTGATAATGTTTTACGTGTTTAATTACAGGTTCTAGTTGTAATTCTTCCATTACATCTTCATTGCGTTTGTGATCCCATTTCGTGTATCCCGCTGTATATCTCATAAATTTCATTTCATTAGCCGTTATTCTGCTTTCGTCTTTCTTCCTCAATGTCCTTGCCTCACTGCCGTAACAAAGTACAGGTCTCGCCAAGGTCTTGTACAGGCGAATTCTAGTATGCCTTCGTACTAGGGAAAGTTTCATAATGTTGTTAATTATTCCCATTGTTTTGGTGTATTTAGAAATGTTCTGTGAAATGTCTACTTCATCGAAAAAAGATAATGTGTATCCGAGATATGTAAAATAATTTACTCTTTCTAATATTTTTGAATCTAAACATATTTTGCTAGGCACAGGGTATTTTCCACAGAAGGCTATAATTTTAGTTTTTTCTTTCTTATTGTCTTATCATATTTAATTTCAATTTTGTTAAAATTAAAAATTGAACGTTGTAATTCATCTTCTGAGGATGCCAACAGAGCTAAATCGTCTGCAGAAAGTAATGAATCTAGCTCACTCAAAGTGAGAGTCCAAATTTCACAATCATACAGAACAACTGGTAATGTAACTCGTACCAGAGAATCAGTCCCATTCCGAGGCTTATGTTGGTGTTTCGTAACAAGCTATTTTTTTTACGGTGATGGGTTGTTAGCACATCTTCCAACTCTCAAACCAGAGAACCACCTCTTATCGACTGTCCGCGACTGCTTATTCTATATATTCGCAGCTACCCTCCATATCTGGAGGCCTTCTCCTCTATCCGCAACCTGAGAACGCGTCATGCCGTGGTGTACAGTAAAAACGAGCCGTTCATGTATTTACTATAGTGATAATCAAGCTTCGAGACTTTGGACCCGATACAATAAGTTTACTGTGCATGCACTGTAGGTTGTTGACTCGCTGCAAGTAGATAGAGATGTGTTGAGGTAACAACGTTGCTATTTAGAGTAGAGTACGGTAGTATGGGGAAACAGACACATATGTACATTCTGAAAGTAAATATACATTACACAATGTTAATGTCAAAAGAATGTGAAAAGCATTTATTCTCCTATATTTTATAAGCATTTGTGTTTAATTTTACATAGTGTTAATGGTGGAAATAAGCATGTAGCAATTTTAATTTTTTCATTTATCGTATTGGTCGTCTTTAGGAAGTGCAGTTACAGTACCGAATTGCAATGTACTACAAGATACATTCTCAGTGTTTCAAACGTAAATCTTTTTCGGTTATCTGCCAAAGTTTGTACTGTAGAAAGCTGCGCTCTACGTCGCATAACATGATAGGAGCAAAACGAAAAAACCTAACATCATTGCAGTCTCTAAGAGACAGTCCTTTATTCTCGGGTGACTCTATGTCCACTAATTTGCTGTTTATATTACACAGTGATCCATATCCGTTATTTTTACATAAAATTGATTTCCACTTCTGTTTTACACGTTCAGTAACCGGTGCACTTGATGTCTCATTAATTGTGTGTGTCATTTCCTCAATTAATTTGAGGGCTTCCGGCATCTCTTGCCATGACTTTTCTAACAGTGTAATAGTTTCAGACACTGTTTGTTTGAAAACCAAATTATTCATCAGAACCTTTAAAACCAGAGCTTTTTCCTTTGCGTATTTGTTGGCATTAATTCTACAGTACCCCACCCACTGTACGCTTTACCACTATACTCAGTACGCTGTTATGCGGATTTCCCACTGAACTGCTCTATCGGGTCCAAAATCTCAAAGCCTGGTGATAATAGATAACGGATTTTGCAACAGGCAATCACCAAGCAAAGAAGGATATAATGATGATGACATTGCAAGTTTGTTGAATATACCGCACTGATGATGTCGCTGATAAATGGAATTTTAATCGGATGATCTCGACGGAAGCTTAGGCCTAATATTAATATCAGGGTATGCAGGTTAATTAGTGCACTACGTTTTGTTTACTGGATGATAATGAATAAAATAATGAACACTTTCGTTTTATTTCATGTAAATAGACTGGGGCTGAAATGCGTGTTATTATTCGGTTGAGAAGCTCTTATCATCTAGTCTGCTGTCCAAAAATCTGAAAGTTAGAATTTATAAAACAGTTATATTACCGGTTCTTCTGTATGGTTGTGAAACTTGGACTCTCACTCTGAGAGAGGAACATAGGTTCAGGGTGTTTGAGAATAAGGTGCTTAGGAAAATATTTGGGGCTAAGCGGGATGAAGTTACAGGAGAATGGAGAAAGTTACACAACACAGAACTGCACGCATTGTATTCTTCACCTGACATAATTAGGAACATTAAATCCAGACGTTTGAGATGGGCAGGGCATGTAGCACGTATGGGCGAATCCAGAAATGCATATAGAGTGTTAGTTGGGAGACCGGAGGGAAAAAGACCTTTAGGGAGGCCGAGACGTAGTTGGGAGGATAATATTAAAATGGATTTGAGGGAGGTGGGGTATGATGATAGAGACTGGATTAATCTTGCACAGGATAGGGACCGCTGGCGGGCTTATGTGAGGGCGGCAATGAACCTTCGGGTTCCTTAAAAGCCATTTGTAAGTAAGTAAGTAAGTAAGTAAATAGACTGGGGCTGTCCCACATAGCTGTAGCGCTTGCTTTCAGTTTTCGGTCCCTGTAAATAAGAGCTAATTCGCGCATAAATCCTCCAAGTACTGCAGTTCTGCCTGCCAACCAGTGTTGCCGACACATAAATTGTATCCCCGTCAGTGTATCACCTAGAAATCCGTCAGAATCCGTCAAAAATAAAAAAAAAAATAAGACCTATCCAATATATCTATATAAATAAAAGCAAATATTAACGAAACCTTCTTACCAACCTTGATTAAAATAGTAATTCATCCACATCATCTGCTTCTACTTTTGCAGTTGATGTGCTGGGTTAGTCTACGCTACCCTAAAAATTAAACAATTGAAAACGACAGCAGCTAAAAAAGTCAAAAGACAATGTAAATCGTAATTTCCGCCAGAAAACCCGTCACCCGTCAAAGGCATTTTTTCCCGTCCGTTACATTCAAATTCCGTCACTTTCGACGAAATTTCTGTCCAGTTGGCAACACTGCTGCCAACACATTAGATATTCACTCTGAATATGTATCAGCCGACACAACAAAACAAATGACGTGGCACAGAATTTGGAGCTCTATTGGCTGTGCGGATGATTGATGGATTTGCCGACTGGCTGATTGATTCCTGATTTACTGACTGACCAAATTAATGATTGGGTAGCTGACTTAACTCAGTTATTTTTTTATACTTATTCACTTGTAGAATACCCTGCCAAGAGACATCAGAGATTGTCGAAATTTAACAGTATTCAAAAACAAACTTATTATGCATCTTCTTACTGCGTAGAGTACAATGCGATAAACTAAGTATTAGTGTAAATGTTTCGAAGTTGTTACTGTTTTTCTGCCTTCATGTTTGTACAATCACTTACTTATTTTTAGATATTTGGTCATTTTCTTTAATCACTAATATATTAGACATTTATTTATTTATTTCATCTATTTATCTGTCTATCTACCTATCTATCTACCTATCTATCTATCTATCTATCTATCTATCTATCTATCTATCTATCTATCTATCTATCTATCTATCTATCTATCTGTCTGTCTGTCTGTCTGTCTGTCTGTCTGTCTGTCTGTCTGTCTGTCTGTCTGTCTGTCTGTCTGTCTGTCTGTCTGTCTGTCTGTCTACCTACCTACCCACCCACCCACCCACCCACCCACCCACCCACCCACCCACCCACCCACCCACCCACCCACCCACCCACCCACCCACCCACCCACCCACCCATCCATCCATCCATCCATCCATCCATCCATCCATCTATCTATCTATCTATCTATCTATCTATCTATCTATCTATCTATCTATCTATCTATCTATCTATCTATCTATCTATCTATCTATCTATCTATTCTGGTGTAGTTAAGGTCATCATTATAAGGACATTATATGCATTACTACTTTTGTGCCTATCTTTTTTAATTTTAGCATTTATATTCTTTGTATTTGTGTTTCTAATTTTATTTCTGTTTCTTATTTACTTCACTCTGTATTAGCTTTTCAATATATGCCTATTTGTATTTTAGTGGTGTGGTAGAGAAGACCTGATGGCCTAAACTCCACCAAATTAATGAATCAGTAGGTGGAGAAAGGAAAACATTTAAAGAAATTGACTTACAGTAGATCTTTTCTGCTCAGTACCTGCTCTGCCTGGTACGCATTGTACACAAGCAACTGACGGACTACTTAAACAAATACAAACATCTTACTTAACTCATTCACTCATTCATCATTTCATTTATTCATTTGTTCATTAATTATTTAATTAAATCATTCACTATGTAATTCATTCACTTATTATTCCATTATTTAATTCGTTCCTTCATTTATTCATTCACTCATATTTAATTATTTGCCTTATTCATTATCTCATTCACTCATTAATTTAATATGTAATTCTTTGCCTTATTTTTTAATTATTTAACTTATTCACTCATTAATTTAGTATGTAATTCTTTGCCTTATTCATTAATTATTTAACTCATTCACTTAATACTTAATTCTTTACCTTATCCATTAATTATTTAATTCATTCACTCATTAATTTTATATTTAATTCTTTGTCTTATTCATTATTTAAATTATTCACTCATTAATTTAATACTTAATTCTTTACCTTATTAATTAATTATTTAACTCATTCACTCATTAATTTAATACTTAATTCTTTACCTTATTCATTAATTACTTAACTCATTCACTCATTAATTTAATATTTAATTCTTTGTCTTATTCATTATTTAACTCAATCACTCATTAACTTAATACTTAATTCTTTAACTTATCCATTAATTACTTAACTCATTCACTCATTAATTTAATACTTAATTCTCTACCTTATTAATTAATTATTGAACTAAATCACTCATTAATTTAATATTTAATTCTTTACCTTATTTATTAATTATTTAACTCATTCACTCATTAATTTAATATGTAAGTATTTGCTTTATCCATTAATTGTTTAACTCATTCACTCATTAATTTAATACTTAACTCTATACCTTATTAATTAATTATTTAACTCATTCACTCATTAATTTAATACTTATTTCTTTACCTTATTCATTATTTAACTAAACCACTCATTAATTTAATACTTAATTCTTTAACTTATTCATTAATTATTTCAATCATTCACACATTAATTTAATATTATTTGCCTTATTCATTAATTATTTAATTAATTCGCTCATTTATTCTAGAAATTATTATTTAGCTCTTTCTCTCATTAGGTAAATATTTAATTCGTTCCCTTATTCATTTTTCAATTGATTCGGCTATTCATTCGTTCATTCATTATTTAATTAATTTATTCATTATTTAATTACTTCCCTTATTCATTCCTTATTAATTAATTCTCTACTTATTGCGACATTCATTATTCATTATATTGAATAAATTAAACAGTATGTGCTTATCTAGTACTGTGCTTATCTAGTAGTAGATAAGCACAGACTGTTTAATTTATTGAATATATTTAAGATTATAACTTGCTTATCGGAAACTTCTTACATAATGAAATTAGTAAACGCTAGTCAAGCTAAACTACTCAATTCTTTTGTGAACACAAAAGTAAAAATACTCAAAACCAAGGCTAACATCTGGTTCAGCACACGATGCCTGACAAATACAGGGACATCATTTTATTTTTACTTCAATTTTTATTGTACCTGAGTTTTTGAATGTACTTCACTCCCACCCCTTCTACTAAGGAAGTTCCAACTCCACACAGAACCAAGACTGCAGATAGTAAGCAGTACTGAGTTACTGAGTATAGTACGTTCCAGCAATATGTTCGCGTTTTCAAGTGACGAAAGAGCTTTCAATATTGAATCATATTTTCGCACAGGTACTGTCCGTTTGCCTACGTCGCATCCCGATTTTCCCCACCTCCTTCTGCTCGCCCCTCTGTAATAGCTGGGCTGTCTTAGCTCTTTTCTGAAAACATTAATTTCTCTTAGGAATTGGACGTTTACGTAATATTATACAGCTGTTTAATTTAACTTAAATAAAAGGGCCTCGTTAAGTAATTAACTGTCACGTGATTTCCTCCCTTTCTACAATCCTGCGGCATAACCACTTGGACGGACAGTAGATAGCATGTCTGAGTAATTTTATATTTTCGGGTCGGGTAGAAGTGAAGATTGAATTTACAGTACGTAGAGTAGGTATAGAATTATTTCAACATGAGTTACTAGTACGAAGGACGAAACTGGCAATTGGAATTAGATGCAATAGTCTATAGTGCGATAATATGCACAAAAGAACTGAAGCCTGTATCGAAATGAACGACCACCATTTGTGTTTAAATATTCATATTATGATTATTTTTCAATTTAACTTCTTTCTCTATATTGTACGCTAATGTGCTGTAGACAGTATACACTGCATAACGAATACGTTCGCATGGATAACTCACTTCGTGAGTAAAAACACTTATTCTTAATACAGTACTGTACTTTGATTAAAGAAAAACCTAATGAAAATTATCAAACTCAAAATCGCGATATTTCCTAGTTTACGTAAATGGATGAACTACTTTTCTTCCTTCCTATACGTAGTAGAGTGATTTGTGTTTTACGCCAGTATCATCGAAGTCCAGTCTTGGAGGGGGGAGCAAGCGGTGTTTCCGGTTCTCTAAAGGTATAGACAGGTTAATATTGAAAATGTTAATAAAAATAAAATGATGTGCCTGTACTAGATAATCACAGACTGTTTAATTTATTCAATATACTTAAGATTATAACTTGCTTATCGGAAACTTCTTACATAATGAAATACATTATTCAACTCACCCACTCGTTAATTCACTATTATCTTCCTTTATTCACGTTTAGTTGTTTCCTTATTTATTTCTGTTGCTTCATTATTTAACTCATTCATTATTTAATTAATTCGCTTATTCACTCATTCACACACATTAACTAAAACATTCATTAATCCAATTCGCTGAATTATTTGTTTATAAATCCATTAATATATTCAATCGCCCAGTCACTCGCTCATTCCTCTTCCCATACACACGCACACACACACACACACACTCCCGTCCGCCGCACGTTTAGACGGATGCATTAGGAACTTGAATATCCTAACCGCGATTTTCAACCTCCCTATACGTAGTAAGTGATTAGTTGCAAGCATCTCTATCAATTTTCCGGAGGGTGAATGTCGAAGCAGCTGGCGGTGCTGTTATCCAACATTATACGCATATGCATAGTGGAATCCCATGTTTCAGCTGCCAATCCTTTTAAAACTTTGCAACCAAAGCTCCGAGGTTTGTCATTTTGAACGTAAGTCTCTAAGCCTTCCCTGTGTTTTGTTATTAGTTTTACATTCGGTTCTTGTTTGCCTTGGAAGACAAAGCACACGTGTTGCGCTTTATTTCTGTTAGAATATACGGTATTAGATTCTATGCAAACTTCCAACGAACAGCATAGAGGTGCTCTTTTATGCGAGTGTATTCATTTATTCCATGTTGAATCTTTCTTTCGTACACTACTTTTAACACTTGAATGTAAATAATTGGTTAAATTGCGATCTTACTCGTGATAATTCTGTAAGCATGGGCTTACAGCTGTTTCGGTGCTTTTTCACACCATCCTCAGAGCCTACTACAGGGACATCATTTTACTTTTACTTCAATTTTTTTTCGTACCTGAGTTTTTGAATGTACTTCACTTCCACCCCTTCTATTAATGAAGTTCCTACCGTCTTCCACATAGATCCAAGACCGCATATACAGTCATAGTAGCCTTACCGTCACAGTACGTTCCAAAAATATGTTCGCGTTTTCCAATGACGAAAGAGCTTCCAATATTGCATCATTTTCGCATAGGTACTGTCGTCCATTTGCCTACGTCGCATTCCGGTTTTCCCCACCAGCTTCTATTCGCCTCTCTGTAAAGGCTAGTGGCTGGGCTGTCTTAGCTCTTTTCTGAGAACATTAATTTCTGTTAGGAATTGGACATCTACGTAATATTATACCCATACAACTGTTTAAAATAACTTAAATAAAAGGGCCTCGTTAAGTAATTAACTGTCACTTGATTTCCCTCCTTTCTACGATCCTGCGACGTAACCACTTGGACGAACAGTAGATAGCATGTCTGAGTAATTTTATCTTTTCGGATCGAGCAGAAGTGAAGATTGAATTTACAGTACGTAAGGTACTCTTTTACAGAGTAGGTACAGAATTATTTCAACATGAGTTACTAGTACGAAGGACGAAACTGGTAATTGGAATGACATACATTAGAACTGAAGCATGTATCGAAATGAACGGCCACCATTTTGAAAAATGTGTTTAAATATCTATATTATGATTATTTTTCAATTTAACTTCATTCTGTATAGTGTAAGCTAATGTGCTATAGACAGTATAATATACACTGCATAACGAATACGTCCGTATGGACAGCTCAGTTCGTGAGTAAAAACACTCATTGTTAATACTGTACTGTATTCTGATTAAACAAAAACCTAAAGAAAATTATCAAACTCAAAAGCGTGATATTTCATAGTTTACGTAAATGGATGAATTACTTTTATTCCCTCCTATACCTAGTAAAGTGATTTGTTTGTATATTACGTCATCGAACTCCAGTCGTGGAAGGGGATAGCAACCGTTGATTCAAAGGTATAGCCAGGTTAATATCAGAAATGTTAGTAAAAATAAAATGATATCCCTGTAGATCTCGGCGTCATCTCGAACTTCGGTGCCTGTTGTGTAGGTGCGTTCGATTGTTGAAAAGTGTCGAAATATGGTGTCAAATAGTGTGTGTGTTCTGAAATTGATCTGTCTGTTGAGTTTTTGTTGAAAAGTGTTGAAATGTGGTGTGAAATAGTGTGCACCCTCATTCAGAAAACAGGAATGCAACATAGCATACAGAACAGAAAACACACTACAATGACATCTCAACATACAAACAACACAAACAAATAAATACAACCACACAGGCGTATACAAACTCATATGCAATAGTTGCGACAGTTTCTACATAGGAAAGACAGGCAGATCATTCCAAACTCGATACAAAGAACACATTAAAGCAATAACCAGAGGACACAATACATCTACATATGCCTAACACATAGGCTAACTATTGCTAACACACATACAATAACATAAATACAGACATGGAAATCCTACACATACAACCCAAAAACCAAAAACTCGACACATTAGGACAGTATATTTCATACACACACACCAAAACACACCCTAATCAAATTCTCAACATACAGATCAATTTCAGATCACACACACTATTTGACAACACATTTCAATACTTTTCAACAATCGAACGCACCCACACAACAGGCAGTGAAGTTCGAGATGACGCCGAGATTTAGTAGACTCTGAGGATGGTGTGAAGAAGCACCGAAAAAGCTGTAAGCCGCACATGTTTACACAATTAACACGAGTAAGATCGCCATTTAATCAATTATTTGTATTCATTTAACTGGTATATTGTAGTAGTTCTTTCTTATGCAAAGGTACTACAACTCAGCAAAGGTCTGTGACGAAAGTTCAAACTTCAACGTTGATGTTATTGAAGGGCCAAGGTCGTCACGCCCATATTCCTCAGCAGAGGAGAACGATCATACAACCAACCAGTACAGAGGTACTGGGTGGTCGGCACAACTCTCCCAGTATCCAGTATAATAATAATAATAATAATAATAATAATAATAATAATAATAATAATAATAATAATGTTTTATTTTCGCTGGCAGAGTTAAGGCCATAAGGCCTTCTCTTCCACTCAACCAGCCTTAATCAATACAATACATAAATTTAAATTACAAATATTTTCACTACACTTAAAAGGTTCTCCAGCAATAATCTTCACTACACATTTATTTAAATTTAGATAAATCTATAAGGCAAAGTAGTAACTTAATTTATGAGCTAATTTAATTCAATGAATTATAATTAATTTAATATTTGAGATAGCTAGTAAAATGATGAAAATTAATTTAATATAAGCTTACTAGGACTATGTTACAGGGAGAATATATATATATATATATATAATGAGAATATTAATGTAATTGTCATTAGAGGTTTTGTAAATCTATTTAGAGAAATTAAAGATAATAATAATAAGAATGGACAGATGTTAGTTTCATTATAAGTAACAAATATTAATCAGCAATTCATCTGTTAAGTAAGAATTTATGTAATTTTGACCTAAATGAAGCTATTGTCCAACAACCCCTTATATCACTCGGAAGCGAGTTCCAATTTCTAGCAACTGAAACTGTATAGGATGAAGAATATAAAGATGTCTTGTGGTAGGGTATAATGAGTAAATTGTTATAATGAGATCTTGTACTTAGCTGATGATATGCGGATAAATTTTGAAAACGAGAAGCCAAATATATTGGGGTAGCGGTGCGCAGAATTTGAAATAAGAGAACAAGAGAATGCAGGGCTCGTCGATCGCTTAGCCTTAGCCAAGACAGAGTTTGGAAAGACGGGAAAACATGATCATACTTACGAATATTACAAATATAACGGACGCACGCTTTATGCACACGTTGTAGCCTGTTGCTCAAATTTGCATTTAGGTACTTAATATAATATCGCAGTAGTCAAAGTGTGGCATCACGAGTATTTGTACAAGGATTAATTTTAATTTATCAGGAAGAAAGTTCTTCAGTCGCTTTAATGAGTGAATAATGGAAAATATTTTTTTGGAAGTGTGATTCACTTGTTCATTCCGTTCCAGGTGACAATCCATATAAATACCAAGGTTCTTCACAGTCGTACTGTATGGAATAGTAGTATTATTTACAATTATCGGTGGCAAATTTTGTTTGTCACACTTCGATCTTTGATGTTCTATTAAGATTGCCTGCGATTTACTTGCATTTAAATTAAGTCCGTGCGTTTTCGACCATATGGATATAGAATATACAGGATGTAAGGGGTATAAGTGCCGTCCTCTTCACAGTCGTCGGGGACGGTCTACAGGATTAAAAAATGTCCATGCAACATAGGGTCAAAACTTTATAGTTTTCCCATAAAAAATATTTCTTCTCTTATTTTATTCGCGTTGTACTGCTTATATCGTTAGTAAAATTACGAAAACAATTACATCAGTAGGTATATCTAGCAAAGAGTTAATGTTAGTTTAAATACGCATTTGTGTGTTCTATTACGTTTTCGTGAAATTAAATAAAATTGCATGCTTGAATTTGTTAATATTCTGGCGTGAGAGACGTGGCAATGTGTTCAGCAGGCAGTACTCTGCACAGACGTACGTACTGTACATGTCAGCTGAGTTCAAGCTACCTGCACATAGCTCTACTGCTGAGTGGATGACAGTTCGGTATCAGGTATTCGATAAACAACTTACAATATAATTCACAGTTTAGGAATATCATAGGTATGGACAAAGTCGTCGTAATTCAAGTGAGGCAAGAAGATGTACCGTCAATGTTTTCCGCAATGAAGGTTACCTAATCGGTGAAATTTTGTAGCGCTTTCTCAACAGTTATTAGAAACTAGGCCTAGGAGTTTCTTACCTCGTTTCGAAAATCATGCACAGAAATTTCTTTAAAAATGGCAGTGCTTTATAGAAGCTGGGAGATGTGATTTTGTGCAGTAATCCATTATTGTTTAGACTATTATTTAGACGTACAATAAAAAATGGACTTATAGTCTCAATATTGTTAAATAAAATGAAAATTTACCATAAAGTTCTATTAATGAGATTCAAAGATTGTATTTAGTGTTTGTTTTATGTAAACAACCTTCCGCTCCTGCATTAGAACAGAGCATCTGTTTTGTATCGGTATATCTGTATCCGCTTGAGCTGTACCGTGTAGCTACTTGTAAACTCCCTCCTCCTCATCTAGCAACGTTGCCAAACGCCTAATATTGTAAACTTTAATAACTAGTTAATAATAATAATAATAATAATAATAATAATAATAATAATAATAATAATAATAATAAATTTAGCTTCCCTTATGAAAAGGTTGCCAGATTTGACAAAGCTTATTACATATAATTTGGAAACACACCTAAAAGGTAAAATGATATACATTTGAAACGGTTAGGCCAGGGAATCGAATATACAAAATGTCAGAAAAATTTACACCTAAGTAGTGTTTGTGCTCATATACAGTTAAGAAAGGGGGGAAAATATCATCAGATAGGTTAGAATGATTTGAATGCCATATACCGCGAGAAAAATAATAGTACGGATTTACTGGCATTGACATCTAAACCAATCAACAGCCATCGGTTAAGATAACTTTAAATTTCCATTATCACTCCTATACAAATGATTTCTCAATATCTGAACCGATCCTTTGAGGGCACTAATGGCTATTTCCTTCACAATGCTGTGTGTTAGCCCCAGGTTTTTACATTTGTTGGCAAAGAACGAGGAGGGTATGGTACCTCGTGCTCCCACCATCAGACCTATTACATCAATGTGGGACAGGCTATATTTATCTTTATAGAACGGGATTGTTGGTTCATAGATCCGTTTCTTTTCACTGTCCACCTCATGCGGTTGATCTGCATGTGTCTCAAATCTGATGGTGGGATCGAGAATGTATGCCGAGTTGTTCTTAATGGCAATGATATCAATTCGCCGAACACTTCCTTGTGTGGCTAGTCCCTGCACCTGAGGACTTTTCTTCCTTATGACATGAACAATCATCAGTTAAAATAATGGCACTTATACTCCTTACACCCAGTATATTATATATAATTTTATTTCACGAATCTCAGATGTGTCCATTTTATATAAATGTTATCTTACCGGTTGCATTTTCTCTTCGCTTGGACATCTGTAAGGTAACCGTTACTTGTTTTTGTGTATTAGAGTATTTTCGTTTGATGATGACGCAGCTTACAGCGCCCCCTCTGGCGTATGAACTACCAGTGTCTTGGTCACATCGATCGCGGTCGGATGGGAAAGAAGTGATTCATAAAAATACTAACCGGGGCAGTGAAGGAATATCATACAAAAGTTTTAATAAAACATACACTACGTATATCAAACGAGCTTCAGAATGCAATGTTATTACCAAAGCTCGGAACTTGGGGACTTGTGTCGTGTGCATGAGTAAGGTTACAGGTACAACGTATACAAAGCTCACGCTGCAAGTGCTCAGGGACAGTCGTGTGTACTAAGAAAGTGGCCACAACTAATGACAGGAAGACGGACGAAGAAACTGTTATGTCGAAGCCAATGACATTCAGAGAATTAAAGGTAAACGGTCTGTTTGAGGAAATAGAAAATACGTGTTATTTCGAATGGGTATTATAGAAGTTTGAAAATACATTTTGTTTTAAATTTAAGAACAGAATTTCGTGGAGCATTCGGAGGAGATACATTATTTTTTTCGAATGGAGAGTTTATATTTTGTAAGTTGTGCCACACACAAACTAGAGGCTGGAAACGAAATTCATTGAAAGGCATTGCAGTCCCTCAAATTGTAGAAAAATCTGTCCATAGCCATGGATCGAAACGTAGAGGGGCTTGCCCTAGTAGTGACACACTAATTGAAAACTATTTTCGAGAAAAATTTAGGATATACTTATCTTTCTCAGATACGAGATCAGCTAGCAACTGCTGAAAATCGAACAGAAAACAGTAACAGTGAAAACATTCAGTATTTTAAGTCTGCTACCGAAAAATCTTCGAATGTAGATAGTCATACACTGTAATAAACTGCACACAGCAGAAGAGTAAATTTGATATATTTCTCATGTTTATTTTTATTATATATATATATATATATATATATATATATATATATATATATATGCTATGAAATTACGTGTTTCAACCTACCATAATATTATCAATATGTTGTTGCAGCCAGAAACCACTTTTGTAGGAGACCTGACAGTACCTCTGTGCTGGAAGCGGGAGTTTGTTGACATTGAAGTCCGATCGCTTAGTCACGTGCAAAGACACAAGTCCCCAAGTTCCGAGCTTTGGTTATTACGAATTGTGAAGAGTGTCTGGTTATTTCGAAACGACAATAGGAAACACATCGTGTTCTCAATTCGACTTTATCCACTACCTTCAGACAGATAAGGTAGATATGTTAATTATAATTTCATAAGTAAATAAACGTTAAACCTAAACGTTAATGGTTTACGTTGGAGGTACAAAATAAAAGCGTTAACATTTTGAGATGATCACTCGTGGTAGCATGGAAATAGTGGAAGATGAACTCCATCCCTTGTAATTTTCCACACCACCGTCTCGCTACATTCTCCGTTTAAAGTGCCTCGATTTTTCCCACACAATTCATCTTGCCTGCGCTTTTTTCGTGGTTTTCCTAAGGCGCCAAGACAAATGGGATGAGTCCTAAAAGAAATGGGCCACGGACCTATATCTCCCTCCCCACACAAGTTTCGGCATTTTTCCAAATTAACGCCTTCTGTTTTGGAATACTGCCTTCAGTACTTGGGGCGAGTTTATTAGAATGCCACTCGCACAATGCAAGGGCTCGGAACATTCCTCTTGCGAATTGCAGCCTTTGAACATCTCTCGGCGTTCCTGCCCTGATGCTGTTGTGTTCCCACGCAGTAGTTGTGAAAATATTGGGTACTTGGGTTGTGTATACTACATAAATGGGGCGCGCTTCCGTACAGGGGCAGTGGCATTTCCTCTTAGGTTGGGACCCACTTTAGGTGTCTGTGTATTAATCGAAAATTAGGGGCTAGAAAATATTGAGAGAAGAAGGCATGTTTATGACATTTTTTTTTTCAATTAATACACACACACACACACACACACACACACACCTAAACAGGACCCTAACCTTATGCCACTGCCCCTGTACGGAAGCGTGCCCATTTATTTATTTATTTATTTGTTTATTTACTTACTTACTTATTTATTTATTTATTTATTTATTTATCTGTTCACATATTTATTTACTTATTTAATTAATTAACTTACTTCATTTATTTTTTTAATTTATGTATTTTATTTATTTAATTAATTTATTTTATTTATTTTATTTACTTTATTTATTTTATTTATTTAATTTATTTATTTTCTTTACTTATTTAATTAATTTGTTTATTTTATTAATTCATTTATTTTATTTATCTATTTTATTTATTTATTTATTTATTTAATTTATATATTTAATTTAATTTATTTATTTATTTAGTTTATTTATTTTATTTCATGTATTCATTAATTTTATTTATTTATTTTATGTATTTATTTATTTTATTTATTTATTTATCTATTTATTCACTTATATATTTATTCACTTATTTATTTATTTACTTGTTTAATTAATTTATTTAATTAATTTACTTATTTAATTTATGTATTTATTTTATTTATTCATTTATTTTATTTATTTATTTAATGTATTTATTTTATTTATTTATTTATTTGATTATTTATTTATTTATTTTATTTACTGATTTATTTACGTATTTTATTTATTCATTTTTCAATTTATTTATTTATTTATTTTCTTATTTATTTACTTATTTATTTATATACATATTTATTTATTTACTTATTTATTTACCTATTTATTTATTTATTTATTTATTTATTTATTTATTTATTTATTTATTTATTTATTTATTTATCTGTTCGTTTGCTTGCTTGCTTGCTTGCTGGTTGGTTGATTCGTTCATCCGTTTGTTTGCTTGCTTGTTTGTTTGTTTGTTTGTTTGTTTGTTTGTTTGTTTGTTTGTTTGTTTGTTTGTACACCCATAAGTGTGTCCAGTTAAAACGTTCACATGTAGAGAAAGTATTCATAATTCATTCTACAACCTGGCATTAGAGACGTAATGCATGGAAACAAAGCAACCTACAAACATTTTTAAATGGATGGAATTTGAAACATCAGGGCCGAAATATATTTTATATGTTTCAATATTAACCATTTTCAGTTGTAAATATTCAAATTTTAATCCTTCGAATAACTTATATTATTTACTTCTAAACTCATTTAAAGATTAAATGAACGAATTAATGAATGAAGTAACAGAATACAACAAAATAACGAACAAATTACGCTTTCCTATAACCAGAAGGATGTGATTTATTTACTTTTTTTCTGAATTATAACGTCGTCGTTAATGTTTATTACATCCGCCTTTCACTGATAAAATTATATTTATGCAAATCCCAAAGCAATCGAACAGTATTCACCTTCTCAAATGCGTAATATGCAAGTAATATAATTTCATTTGTAAACACAAACCACAGCACACAAACTTCAGTGAAATAGCTGATATATCGAAACAAATGCGGTCATATCGGCACTCTTTTGTTTACAGCGTTTAAGGCTTAAGGTCGCTTTTATGTTTATACACTTCAGTGACTAAGTGTCTTCTGGGTTCTATTCCTCTAATTTTTCATCCCACGGCTTTCGTTTTAATTAAGGTCTTTTCTTTTGTTTCAGGTGAGTCCTCTTACTCAGTGTTTGCATTTCTTCATTGCTGGAGACGCAAGCAGCTCCTGGGCAGAAAGTAAGAACAGAATTTGCATTAAATATTAGTGAAGGCATTTTTACACGTAGTGGATTTAGTGGCTAGTGTGCTGTTCTCAAGTTATTCGAATTTCACCTACGCTGTCTTCTGTTCCCTAGTTTGCCCTTCAGTCGAAGTATCTTATAATTGTAATTTTTGTCTTTATATTAAAATTAGATATTTAGCCTAATCCTGGATAGACGAAAATTGTAATTAATCACAATGGAGTTTCAGACAGGTTCGTGTGAATTGTTCCGAGTTTGGTTTTCAATGGGCTATGTCAATTACGCTTTTAATGTTAAATTTTGCGTCTTTTTTTTCGGGAGACTGTTCTGTTGTACATTGATATTAAGAGCTCTAGACACAATGAGTGAAGTAAGTACACCTCTACTATGTTACAAGTTCCTCAAATTGTCTCCAGAAACTTATTTAACGTACTGGCAATATAGGACACTTTTTAATTGCAAAATTTTTTACGTAATTAGGTATATGCTGACGGATCATTAAAGATAAAGTGTGGAGCAAGAAAATGTGTCCAACTTCTTAAGGGTATAAGTACGTTAAGAACCAATATTATAGGAAAATGCAGGCTCTAAATTTCTAAAATTTTATTAGATAATGAACTCACAATTGGACAAAAATTACAAGGTACTACAACAAGACTTATTGGAACTTAAATATTTGACAAAAGTATAAAAAAAGGTTACCGGAACTAATAATATTTTTCAAACCAATTTTATCAGAGTATGAAAAAAAGAAAACAAAAAAATTCTGCAGTTACATCATTTCATAAGCATAACATTGTTGTGGTCTCTCTGACATCTTTAATATTTTTCCTGCATGTAATAAACACTTATTTCTGAAAAGTAGACTATTCTCAGATATGTAGAGTTGTTTATTTTAATACAATTACTTTTTTATTTGTCCTATATAAAATATATTAAAATTTACATAATGTTTTGTAACCTAATTTTTCTATTTTCAAAGAAATGGGCATTATTGTAGTCTACCTTTTGCATAAATTCATGCTAAATCAGTGTACAAAATTTCAGAATTCTATCTTTAATGGTTGTAGAGTCATGAAGTAATATGTGTGAAAATTTTCAAATTTTTTTGGGGAAATTTAATTTAAAGTATAAAGTGAATTTCCTAAAAATATTATTAGTAACCTTTTTTATACTTTTATCAGATATTTAAGTTCTAATAAGTCATGTTGTGGTACCTTGTAATTTTTGTCCAATTGTGAGTTCATACCCTTATAAAATTTTAGAAATTTAGAGCCTGCATTTTCTGATAATAATAACTGTGGTCGTTCACGTACATATACTCTTAAGGGAATGGGATATTTAATCCGAATCATTGTTGTGGGTTGTGAGTAGTATCAAGGATACTAGCCTGCAGTAGGCTTGAGAGCACGCTGGGAACTGGAGCATACGTCATCTGCGCGAGACAGTCACGCCCGCTAGTTTCTGCGCACTGAGTTTTCCTTGTTGGATGCCTATAGGAGTATTATTGATATAAGTTTAAGGGGAGAGGCAGTAAAAGAGGGAATTTGGGAGTAGGAGCGAAGAGAAAGGGATGAGTACGTAAATAAATTAAGAGGAGAATAGGTAAATTATAAGCTTGTTTCTACAGCGAGTTTGTGATGGTTTGACAACTGTTTTAAAATTGTTTCAACCTCAAATATTGTGCATTATCAGCGATCATCGGTTTGAAATTAATTTCAAACTATTCCTGCACGAACTCTCACGTACTGTAAAATAATTTACTAATCTCGTATATTGAAGATGTTATTAAATTTTAAACTACATTTTAATAAACAAATATAGATAAGCACAGAAACATAAAATATTGATACAAAAAGTACGTGTGCGCCAGTCCAGTGGATAAAAATAAAGCATAACTATCTTAATGCGCATGCGTCAATGTGCTTCGAGATTGGTTTGCGCCTAGATCATATATACCCAGATAGGTCGGCCTTACAGGCTTTGACGTTAACAACTTTTGTCAGGTTTACTACCTGCCATCTAGTTGTTACATAAGGAGTCACGTCATAATTCCCATTTGAATTGCATTAGCGACTGTACTGCCATCTCGTGTTCGTTTACGGCGGACGGGTGGCGATCCTGGCGGTTGTTCTCTTGAAAGTACTGCCGATTTTAACATAGCAATGAGTTATCTGTTATGGCTGTGATACGCTACTTCTACTGCTACTAATACTACTAGCACTAGTATTACTATTGATGCTACTACTACTAGTAATAATAATAATAATAATAATAATAATAATAATAATAATAATAATAATGCGTGGCGCTACAGCCCGTGCAGGGCCTAGACCGACCAGCCGGCTGCTGGCCTCACGCCCACATGCCGAAGCAGAGGTGGACGATCATCCAACCAGAATGGAGGTATCGTGTGGTTAGCACGATGATCCCCCCAGCCGTTATAGCTGGTATTCGCAACCGGATTTCGCTACCTATCGTAGCTCCCCAAGTGCATCACAATGCTGGGTGAGCACCGGTCCCATACACTGGCCGAAATTTCATGAGAAAATTTCTTCCCCCATGAGGACTCGAACCAGAGCGCATTCCGTAACGCGAGTGCTAGACAGGATGCCTTAGACCGCGACGCCACGGCTTGGGACATTACTACTAGTACTGCTACTATTATCGCTCTCATTACCGCTACTATTACTACTACATCTACTACTATCACCACTACCTCTACTACTACTACTGCTACTACTACTACCACTACTACTACTATTACTACTACTGCTACTACTACTATCACAACCACTATTACTACAATTACCATTATCACTACTACTACCAATACCGTTCTGCTACTACTACTAAACTACTAGCACTAGTACTACTAATACTACCACTACTACTACTGGTACTGGTGCTGCTACACTATCACTACTGTTACTGATACTACCAACGGTACTGTTACTATTGCTGCCCCTGGTACTGCTACTATGCTACTACAGCTGTACGATTATTTAGTCCTGACAGTCGCCGGCAATGTGCGCCTGGGTTAGGCGAGTCCACGTCAAGGGGTGTTCAGGTTAGTCTGTCGCCTGCAGTCAGAGCAATCGGATGTCACGCATGCGGTAAAGCGTTGTGTTTCCAGTACAGTTAGGCTGTACTTCATTCCTTTACCGACCGCTCGCCCTTATCTCTACTCCGAAACTCTCCCCACTACTCCTATTACTTCCCCTCTTTCGCGTCGCTGAGCTGTCAGAACTAAATAATCGGTCTGTATTAATACTACCACTGCTACTGCTACTACTTTTATTACTACTTGTACTACTGTACTATTACTACAACCACTTCTGTTACTACTACTTTTACTGGTACACTGACATGCAAAGATATCTGACCTACAATTTTTTGATTGTGTAAGGAAACTTTCTAACCCAGGATAAGTCAGAACTAAAGATATAAAAAACTGACTAACTTTGAAATAGTTTCGCTGGTTCTCAATAGGAGGCACCATTAATGGGGGCGATTAAGAACTGTTGAGGAAAATGATTATGTAGATTAAGCATAAATTATTCTCATAATTGACAATATCAGCGGTTTCCAACTAAACTCAGTGTTGTTTTACAATCAGCAGACGGGAATCAAATATTTAATTCTGTAATGCTGGTAGCTGTATTTATGCGACACTGATTATTATCTTCGCCATCTATTCATAGAAGTAATAATTAAAGAAACCACAATTACACCAACAAATTATCGTACATTATCGATTAGTTGAGTCAGATATTATCTATGAACGCCGGTGTAGGCCTACTAAACGACATTTCATACAAGTTTGAGAGGATCCTAAGGTATTTCTTTCCCATTCTACTGTCCCTGAGTCCGTCTGTAACAGACCGGTAGCTGTTACCTCTTATACCTGCACCCCCCAAGTTGTACACACAAGAAAATAAAATATTAAATAAAGTACATAAATGGATATAAAATACAGTGACACAGATGTTTGACAATTACATGTTTGAGTATATTTTAGTGTCGTTCTTTCAAGTATTTTCAACTAATAATTAATTAAATTAAGGAATGTTAGTTTGTATTAAGAAGTCAGAGGGGAGTGACACAGTACAGTTTGTCCCATTGTGTATGCTGAGAGTAGCAACTAGCAGTGAAGCAGTGGCGGCTCGTGATAAAATATTATGTGTGTTCACAATTTTGTGTTCCAAAATCGAAGACAATTTGAAATCTTACGTTTTTAGCCTAATATGAAATGTCATGTTTCCAATGTTTCACTGTCGAAAAAACCGTATATAAATTCAAAACACATATAATAATAATAATAATAATAATAATAATAATAATAATAATAATAATAATAATAATAATAATAACAATAATAATAATAATAATAATAATAATAATAATAATAATGAAACCTAGTCTTTTTATTTCCAATTTTTCCTGGAAAGCCAGTTTACCCAGTTATTTACTCTTCAAAATTACTTGAACAGAGTTCATTGTTTACGTCTGTTAAAAATTAATACATAAAACAATTTACAAACGCGTGTGTTCAGTAATACACTGTATTTTGATTCACAACACACTGATACACTATAGCCTATACTAGTACTGTAATCCCATTCGCATAGATTGATTACTATAAATACATGCCAGCAAATATTATTCTTAAATAATATACACCACCATACAGATATTTAAATTCATACCACCATCACATTCAGCCAGCACGTGTTTGAAAGCCAAACTATGCTATATGCCGAAACTGAAGTATAGTAATTCACAAACTACACTCTCGTAGCAGCACTGTACACACATCGACATAAAGTAAACGTTCCGACAGTGAGATGCTGACACCTGTAGGCTAAAATACAGACTTTTCTCCTCGATGTATAGTACGTAAACGATAGGCATCGATGCACCTGCCATCTGTAGGATAGATTCACTGTTCACTTAATGCTTTGTGCTCTTGACGAGTCATAAGCGGCCAGCGAAAGACAATTTTCTCCCGCGCATGCGTGAAATTTCTGTAACCTTCTTGAAAAGAGCACGTCTTGTACGTGAACGGATGTTGCCAAGTTTACATAAGAAGTTTATGCAAGATGCGGGAAGTTTAAAATACTCGATCCTGATATTTTACATCCGCACTACGCCAATACGGTATTAAATAATAAAACTAGTCGTGCATTAATGGAAACAAGGTGTTCACGTGGTCTTGTGCTCTTATTGACGCACCGCCACTGCGGTGAAGAAAATATTTATCTTCTGCTGTCAGTAGCTTTTTAATGTGCCAGTTGATATAAATAAAAATAAAATTAAATACAAACGCTTAGTATAGATTTTCGAAATATAGATTACTGGTAAACGTTTTCAATAATAAGGATTTTCACTAAGTTCAAAGTCAATTAGTCGAACGTTAGTAAGATAGACAGTAGCATCTTCCCCTTCACGGATGGTAAAGAGTGTGAGTAGAGGGGAAAGCCTATCAACCAAACTGAAATGGGGATTAGTACTGGTGCTACTACTAGTGCTACATATTAAAAGAAGTCATGAAATCGGAAGCAGTGAGCGGTAAAAGTGTACTTTAATGACTTCGTGGAACACGTTTATTAAAAAGCAATGCGCTGTCCGCACACCAATCTCTCTTCCACAACTGAAGCCCACAGAATTGGACTGCCATATCACGTCCGGCGCAACGACGTGACGGGGACCAGTACTGTGTCACGTCTGGAACGAATTCCCCGAGGATGATTTCCGCAACAATGGCCACCTGCGTTACTGACCATGTTCGGACCGGGCGTTAAGAATTCCATGTTTTATAAACTCGCGGTCTCCCCTACGTGCTGCCTCCAAAATTACACCAGTTAAATTATTCTTTCTCGCAGGAAGATATGAGGAACTTCTTAAAGCGGACCTGGGACAGTTGGCAGGGACCTAAAGGATATTGTCATTTATAGTCCTGTCGCTCTAATTTCCGGCAGCCAATCGCGTTGCAGGTCGGCTACATTTGAACGTGTGCGTCTTGTGATTCGCTGATTCATTTCTTAAGGCTCGATAAATACTTAATATAATCGCCCGCCATTTTAGCTCTTTCGTTGGCGTTCGCAGAAAGCACACGAAGACGTTATTTGCCGCTCAATTATTTGATGAATTACATTGCGTTTGATTTATTATCATAGGAGCTACGACATGATAATGTTTAACGGTGTGGCAAATAGATTCCTCGTATGGTAGCTCGGCAAAGTTAGAACAAAAATGGCGAAGGATACTACCTACCTAGACTTTATAGAGCCTTCACTTTCTAAGACGTAAGCAAAGAGTCGGAGTCACGCCGGAAATAACAGCGTCGGGACTATATATTTAGTCTTCCGTATACTATTATTGTCACAAAATATTTGAATCTTGTACGTCATTGTTGCATTGGAAGTTGTATAACAGTCTTGTGTTCAGAGTCCTCAGAAGTCAGTTCTAGTGATGGGCGAAGTTGTTCTTTTCCCGGAACAGTTCCGACGGTTCCGGTTCCGAAAAAATACTATGTTCCAAATAACAGTTCCGAAATAACAGTCACCAGTGGTGATGAGTCGGAGTCGTTGAGTCGTTCAAACGAACGGTATAGTACCCTCCCTCTTCACCATGCAGCTCACACTGGAGCACTCATAGGTATGACATAGTACACATTCTTATCTATAGATGGCACTGCAATGCACATTCGAATCGATTTTGGAAAATTGCTGTGCATGCGGACAGAACTCAAAAGCTTAATGTTAGTAATTAAACAGCTGTTGACTACGAGGACAGAATACAACACTTCGTTTTCGTACATAAAGTTATAAAGACATGGTAGCCAACTAAAAAAAAATAACATAACATTTAAAACATATGGTATGTAATTTCTGTTCTCTCTATTACATAATACAAAAAAAAAACAAATCATTAATTTTTATTTTTACTTTTCTTAATGCACAGTTATAATAATAATAATAATAATAATAATAATAATAATAATAATAATAATAATAATAATAAATATTACAATTTCATAAATACTAAAAAAGATATATATATTGGCAGTACTGAAACCTGGAAACCCCGCAGTGGGTTAGTAAAATGTTGGAATCGCATCTTTACCAAAGTGTAATTTAAACTTCGCATTAAACCTCGCTCTCCAAATCAGTACTTATATGGGTAGTTTCCAACAAATAATGCTACAACATTTTTGTCGTTCTTTGATAACAGAGAATATATCACAAAAACTTGTGCTTGTCAGACTTAACCTCAACAAACGACATACAGACATTGTAACTAAACCACTCATTACCATTTACGACTTTAACCTTACATGTATAGAATCAGCTGATCAATGAATTAATAATAATATGCGTATTTTATGACTTTGTAGAATGTTTATAAAACAGAATTAGTTAACTAATGGTGAAATAAACTATAAAGCGGGAATGAATATTACAGATTATAAAATACTTACTATAACATTACAGATGATTGGCCAGTCTTACAAACGTTGATATTAAAGTTCGCGCCACCGCAAGGATTTCAATTTCCATGCGCCCCCTCCAACCACGTGAGAGTTTCAAGTACCAACTTCATCCAACGAAGTTCCAAGTACAACATAAAGAACAACGAGAACAGTGTAACCGCAGCTGTCATTGGTTCATCGGAACGAGCTCCGACGTTCCGACTGTTATCTCAGAGTCGGAACATACCTTGTGCAACGCGGTACTGCGAGCCCGCAACAGCTGGGCAAGTGAGCAGCTCGGAGTCGGAACACTGTTATTTCGGAACAGGAGGTTCCGACCTACTGTTCATTTTTGCAACAGTTCCGAGACCGGAACAGTTCCAAAATAACTGTTGTGTTATTTTTTACCCATCTCTAGTCCGTTCCGCGCAGTGTTGCCATATTTAGTGATAAGTTGCTAAATCTAAGGAATTCTGAATCAGTCTCGGCGACAAATTTTGTAAAATACGACTAGCGACTTTTCTGCTGATTTTTATATTCTTACACTTTTTCCTTTCTTTTAAGTTAAAATATTCAACTGAAGTCATGCACTTCTTAGTTTTAGAAGAGGCTTGGGTTCATGACTGAGGCGTCTAATGATTCATACGTGAAAACCCTGATCTCATATATTCGTAATCAGGGGTGAAAGATCCTGATTCAATGATTCTCACGTGTCAGGTCTCTCTGTCAATGCTACTGCTCCAACACCGATAAACGGTTGCAACTTTGATTGACACGTGACGAGTCGTGAGCTCCAGTTACTTCTTGGTTCTTCCCCGCAACGTGGAGATTTTCCACTCCTACCTGACCCGAGACAATCGAGTTTTGGAATTTTATGCCGACAGTTCGTGTGAAGCAAATGAGACTGTAATGTTTGCTGGTTTTAATATATTTTAATATTTATAAGAATTAAAAAGTGTTAGATTTCACAAAAAAATTGTGATCAAACGCTTGGGTGAAAATTTCCACAATTACAATTTGCCAGAAAGTGTAGTGTCAATGATTGGATCAAGTGCAGTGTATTCACAATCAGCTGTTCCCACACCCTCCACCTCAACATCACAGCCGTCAACAACACAACCAGACTCCGCAGAAGAGGGTGACGTCGTGGAAATTATATTTTTCTTCGCATAAGTATGTTTTTCTTATTTTTATTTAGTGATATTTATTATTAATTTTTTGCGACATTTCTGGGGATTTTTTAACAAACTTTGGAGAGATTTAGCTACTTTTTGTTGAAAAGTTAGCGAGATTGTAGAGCGATATGTTGGCAACAGTGGTTCCACGTCGTAGTCTACAGTTAGGTATTCCTAAGACAACAGTGCACGACATCATGAGAAAGAGATTAAAATTACATCCAAATAAAATTCAACTCTTGAGTGCAATGAAACCATAGGATAAGTTCCTTAGGGCTAATTCGCTGCTACCATGCTACAAAAAAGTGATAATGAACTAGAATGTGTAGAGAATATCCTCTTCTCCAATGAGGCCACGTTCCATGTAAATGGTTGTGTTAATCGGCACAGTTGTGTAATTTGGGATTCGGAAAATCCACATGTGATACACAAACACATTCCAGATTCTCCTAAGGTCAACGTTTGGTGCGATCTAATGCACAACAATATTTTTGTTCTTTCTGAAACAAAGACCAACTTCATTGCATACATGGACATGCTACAGAATTTCCTATTTCCTCAACTCGAGCAAATGGAAATGGAGTTGCAAATCATCTTTCAACAAGATGGAGTACTATCCCATTTCGAAACCATGTTCGAGAATAATTACATCATCGATTTCCAGATCGATGGATTGGCAGAAATGGATCCATCCCATGACCCGCTAGAAGTCCGGACCTTACTCCATTGCAATTCTACCTTTAGCTATATCAAGAATGAGATTTACAGTGAAAGAATTGACAATCTTTATCATCTAAAAGGAAGAATCAGACAAGTAATCACAACCATTATGCCAGATGTTCTTGTCAGAATGTGGACTGAAATTGAATTTCGCTTAGACGTTTGTCGTGTTGGTAATGGTTAGGGCTAGGCTTTTGATGAAATTGCATCTTTTTTCTAGTAAGCCAGAAGCATTGCTGCTTTAGTATTTATATGTCATATGATAAACTGAATGTTTTAAAACATATTTGTTAGGAAAGTTTTTGCATGTTTTGTCTCTTGCAACTAATAACAGCATTTTTTGTTTTATTTCGTATTTTCATTCAATTTTGGCCATACATCCCCATTATTGACGTAAAATATTACTTATTTCCTTTGATATTTTCTCTACATATTTTGTCCAGTAATACCCATTAGGGGAGAGTCAGGTAGTATCGGACATCGGGTAGTATCGGACAGTGCGTTTCTTTCATCTACCACCATATGGTTACGTTTCTCTATGCTACATCACAGAAACGTAACCATGTCAATCAGGTACTATTATCGTGTGGTAGATGAAAGAAACTCACTGTCCGATATTACCCGATGTCCGATACTACCCGACTCTCCCCTATTTTGTATATTATTTAATCGTTTTTCCACACAAATATTGTCATTTTAACATAGTACACCCCCTTCTAACGGATCAGTCCAACCACCCCTTCAATATAGACTCCTCTATACCTGCTATTCAGGATAAGAGTGGCCTTGCTGTGGACTATGGAACTACACGAGGTAAAATAATTAAAGTGTACTACTTAGATAAATTATATAAAATAAAATAAACATGAATGTTGGCACTAGAATTTAATTTAATTACTAGTCTAATTATTAATATTCTTACAAAGCCAATTATGTAAGATCAATTCTTAGGGCATTTTTAAGAGTATTTTTGAAAGATTTTTAGGTCATAAATGCATTGTTTTAGGACATTTTTATATGATTTATAGTTCATCAAAATCATCTTCAATCCATTACACTTAATACATGCTTCACTGTGAACTCGTTAAACCCCATCATTTATTCTCGGAAACCCTGTATAAGGAAAATTTCATCTTTTGATTAATGCGTGTACAAAAATACTTATACCTTACTTCTTAGTGCTGTTCTTCTACTTCCTCCTTTCTTGAACACATTCTCTTTCCTGCCTAAGGTTACAATTTATTATTTGCTCGTAACGATCGTATAGTGACTGCATTGCTTGAAACGCATGTTCGATGACGCATCGTTATATACTGTAAGTGGGCAGCACTCCATTATCTGCGAAACATTCCTCAATATGTATGCTAATTACTGCATTATTTAATTGACAAGCCGTCCACATAGCATGCCCCCTGTCACCGCCACAATGTTCCTGAAATAGACGTGGGAACAGGACATGCCGCGATGGAGTTGTTCAATTCTCATGATCTCCGTGTCACGAGGCTCTTACGACGTGTCCAGTAACTAACTACGAACGTTACACGACATTGGGGAGAAGTTCTAGATTAAGTATACTGATTATATGGAAAGCACACCAAATCTAGTGGACTATTCTTTATTATAAAAACTAGAACTATTTATAAATTAATTTCCATAAAATAAATAGATTTAACTGGAAATGCCATTAACTTTTTTATTTCATATGAAACTTCATATATACTTGTACATTTTTTAGTCGTCTTCGAATCTGAACCTAAGTATGTAAGGTTTTAATTGATAGTATTTTGTTTACTAAGGCTGGGCGCACACGGGAAAAGACGAGACTGTCGGAGACAAAGAGGCTCAAGACAAAATGTCGGAGACTAAATATTGTATGTATTTATTCACACTGCAAATGGGTAAATACCCGGTGGAAGTGGTAACTAATTATACTCAATAATGAAAATTAATAATAAACACTATAATAAATACAATTAATAATAAATTAATAATAATACCAATAATAATTAATACTACTAGTAATGAATAATAACAATAGTATAATATTAACAAGGAGCGTCCCAAATTAAATGAAGCACGATCACTTAAAATAACATTTAAAGTAAATCTAATTTGTATCTTAACCCTAAGTTCGAACTAAAACACACGAGTATGATATGTTCATACATGCACAAGTACCTTTCAGCACTATAGACGTGTGCAAATTATTAGACTCAAACGATAATATATATGATTCAAGTAACATTTGAGAGGCTTAGAACAAAAAGCAGGTAAGTGACATTATTAAAAAAAATTAGAAGTGCGTGTTGTGATAGCCCAAAAGGGTGTTTCTTTGGGATAAAATCAGGGAAGTGATCACACTGTGCAGTGCTGCTATATGGGCATCATTTCACCAAACTAGTGTATAATATTCCATTGCATGTAGAACTTTAACTGCAATTTCCTCAAAACTAGGTTTCTGTCACTTACCTGCTTTTTGTTCCAAGCCCCTCATTTATTCTACAAAACTCATTTATTACACACTGTTTGCAACAATTAATATTTAGTATGAAACCCTTTGTTCTTTATCATCAATTTTATGCGGTTTGGCATGCTGTTTATGAGATTTTCACATTGTTTCTTGATGTCTTCATCCCTGTGCCATATTTGGGTAAGTGCTTCTATGAGGTCCACCTTGGTGGTAATCGTCGTGTTTTTTAGTTTTCTCTTTATGATAGATCAAAGATTTTCAATTGGATTTGCGTCTGGGCTGTTACCTGGCCAGGAAAGGACGTCTACATTATTTTCAGTCAGAAAATTAGTTACTGATCTGGCTTCACCATCAGGGAACCAGTCCTTCATTTCTGGAAAAGTTCGGATTTCTAGGACTTTTTTGTGCTGAACCGGTCGCATAGAGTTCTTCAGAATTATTTTGTGGCCAGTAATTCATGATAATTATGAAAATGTAAAAAATGTGGTGCTGAGTTTAATAATTTGCACACGTCTGTACACTCATTTCGCTGTCAACTCACTGCACTAGAACTACGACACATTTCACTGATATTATCCTGATTTCACTACAAATTCAAAAATATTTCACTGTTCAAATACTTTGTTCTATCACTATAAACTATAAAACTTAACCCTAAGTTCGAACTAAAACCCACGAGTATATGTTTATACATGCACAAGTACCTTTCAGCACTACACTCATTTCGCTGACAACTTACTCACTGCACTGGAACTACGACACATTACACTGATACTATCCTGATTTCACTAACCCTTCAAAAATATTTCACTGTTCAAATACTTTGCTCTACCATTATATTATAAGCTGTAAAACTTTACTGACACAACATACTTCACTGACACAACACACTTCACTGATGCAACACACTTCTTCACTGATGCAACACTTCACATAACAAAACATCAATTACACCCTTTAAATAGTCTGCATACTATACTACCGTCTATTAGTAAAGTCCTTAAGTCTATTTTTAAGTAGTAAGTCTGCAGGTAAAGCAGTCCCTGATAGTACGATTGAGAAAAGAATACTTTCCAGTGTCCGTCCTCTGTCTTCTTTCTCTCAATTTATGTGAGTGGTCGTTTCTTGAAGATCTTGCTTCTCTCAGTTTCGGTCATTAGGGCATGTTATGAAGATGTGCCTATTATTTTATATCATTACCTACTGTGTTTGGACGAAAAGGCAGTTCGCAAGTTTTGGATACATCCCATCAACCAAAAGAGGAACCTTACAAATTTTTTAGATAAACTTCGAGATGTCCATAAGAAATTCAACTTCACAGGAATGAGTGTACAATGTTTTGACTGTCTAATCTTTTGACAATGACACTGAAATAAAATTAATCTGAATCTCTTTCCGATACTCGGCAACGCTGATAATATGAAATAATGAAAGATGTACGCGCATGCGCAAACTGGACTGTCTCTAGTTTCCTCGAGATGAGACGTATTTCCAGGCACCTTCACTGTTCTGTCTAAAACAGTCTGAGACAAGCGTCTTTACCTATATGCAGCTGATCCTTAACAAACCATAATAATTTCATCCTCGTCTATCTCTGACAAAAATGACTCGTCTCAAGTTGTCTCGTCTCTTCCTGTGTGCGCCCAGTCTAAGTAAACAACAGTGTCTGCTATGGAAGATCGCCGCTTAAAACAAATGAACGTTTGTTTACATGTTTTTGTTTCTGCTGTGATGGACAAATTATTACACAAATATTAAGCAATTCTGATCATTGGTGGTGCAAAATGGGATGTTACTATTATATTACTCGTGATATTATTAATATTGGTGAGTGCAGAAGAACTTGTTTTGTGGCCAACTAGGTCACCTGACTTAACAGTGTTAGATTTATTTGTGTCTCCTCATTTAAAAAAAAACAGTGTTTATTCAACACTACCACCGATTTTACAAGTCCTACGAAGTCGAGTCAGAGTAGTAATACCTATCAGAATCCCCCAGAAGTTACATAACGTTATGCGAGAGGTAACTGAAAGAGCCAGGTTAAGCCAAGGTGCTGATGATGGACATTTTGAATAACATACAAGCTTTTTTTATTATTTAGAATTAGTATGTTGAAAATTCATTATCCTGTATAAGAACTCAAGTTTCAGTAAATTATTCAAAGCCTATATTACTTTCATTCTAATGCCATTTAAAAAAGGTTGACAACCAAAACCTCACTTATTGGACTCAGAATCTACAGATAATGCACGTCATGTGTTGTAAGTACCCTTGAATGTGCTATTTTAATAATTTTTTTAAGTAAAAGAAATTGAGTGAATTTATACATTTTTTCTTTTCGCTACTTCGTACTATTACAATAAATTGAGTTTTTTCTTAAAATAATTTTGTTCGGATTAACCAGATTTTCGGATTAGCGTAGTTCGGATTAACGAGACTCTACTGTAATAATAATAATAATAATAATAATAATAATAATAATAATATTAATATTAATAATAATAATAATAATAATAATAATAATAATAATAATAATAATAGAGTAAACAAGGGTGAAACGGGTCACCAGATGAATCGGGTCAGTTTTGAAAACTCCGCTCTGTAAGCCAAAAAGCAAAGAATACTGGATTGTGCGCTAGCTAGCGTTGAAGTTGGGAACTTCTTCAATGCAGAAAGGCGGGAAAGCAATATAACTGTATTGTTTTCGGTGCGGTGTTTGAGGTATAAAATTGCTATTGTAACGATAAGTAGCAATATTTTATTTAGTTTCTTGAATTGTAGTGTTTATATAATCTGCGTTTTACCAGTTATTATTGTGATACTTATATGATTTAATAATTAAGATGAAAGTGGACTCTTAAATGATAGGTTACCCATATGTTGAGCTTCTAAGACCAATCAGTATGGCAAACCTTTCGATGCAAAATATTACTGCTCTTTGGGTGATTCGGTTCACTATTTTAAGGGTGAAAAGGGTCAGGGTATTTTTAACTGATTTCACTGAAATATGGTTTACATTTGTCCTAAATGGGGAAATAGAGAAGGAAGACGCAGTCTTCATGATTGGAGGAGTGCCTTGGCCACCCAGATCACACGACTTAACCCCATTAGATGTTAACCTTTGAAGTCTCTTGAAGGCTGTCGTCTATTCAACACCAGTGAATAATGCAGAAGAGCTATTGCAACGTGTTGAAAATGCATGCTAATTTATCCATGATGACAACATGGTGTTTGAGCGAACTCCCCAGTCGTTTGTACGTCGTGCTCAGGCATGTGAAACAATGGAGGGGGACACACTGAGCGTGTTTTGTAAACGTTAAATGACAAGTTTCCTAACATATACTTGTGACACAACAAAAAAAGAACAAACAGAAAGTATGACCATTTTCCAATGAATAAGCATTTTCCGTCAAATTTTCATGTAAGGAATTGTTCTTATTTTTGATCCAGGAGCACGCTCACGCGTTTTCCAAAGATACTTATGAATCACCACTCTGTATAATTTGTGTGGATCTCAATCTTCATAACTGTTTTAAATTGTACAAGTTTACGAATAAAAATGAAAAGTAAGAATGTTTCCATTCGCCCTTCTTGATGACCCTATTCACCCTGGCTGCTTAGGGTGAAAAGGGTCATGCAGTACTTTGTTTAATTTCTAAATATGCTACATTGTTGCAGAGTTAATTCTAATATAGTCATTTAAACGTGTAGCTAAAACAACATCTTTCTGACGAAGTATCACACTTTAGCTTTGATGTTAAATTATGTGAGTAATTAGAGTAAATATGAATTTTGACCCAATTCAGCTTTGGTTACCCTAATAATAATAATAATAATAATAATAATAATAATAATAATAATAATAATAATACACAGAATTTAAAATACTGATTATGTAAATTGTAAACATTTTAATAATGATCTTCTCCTTGACAAAATTCTGCGTACGCCATTGAATTCGATAACAAAAATAATTGGGATCTATTATCGTCCCCCCCCCAAATCTTTGGTACTCAATCGTACACCGCTCATCGCGTGTTCGTTACTCTCCGCTCTAATCAGTATTGTTGATATGATATTTATGACATCGGTATGCCAATTCGCAGAGGACCGACAAACAAACATCTGTAATCTTGTAGTGGCAAACCATGTAACGCCATGTACACTCTTTGACATGGAAATTAGGTGCTGTTCAGAGACTAAGTCCCATTTCGGAATAGCTCGGAATCATCGTGCACGCTGTATTTACACGGGTGCGTTTTACACAGAGATATTCGAATTCCTGCCTTTGTAACGAAAAGAAAGAACTCTATCCCTAAGTCATAAAGGCTTCGTAGGGAATGTGTCGTTTCGTAACATACAGATACGTCGCTGCTAGGACTTGACTCCATTCTCGAACCTCGACGCTTAATATTTACCGGTGTGAATCTCGTGTTAACCCGAATGACACTTCAACATATTCACGCTATAGGAGAGCGACCATTTTCCGTGTCAAAGGATGTACGTAGTTAGGATACATCAGTGATGTCAAAGCAAGCACATTTTTCTGACCTTGAAGTCGTGCGCGGGCAGCAAGCGCTAAGTATGGAAAGAGGATGGGTTGTGTGTATGAATAAGCAACCTGTTGGATTAAGAAAACAGTGGTGTACAAACTTCAAACGGAACGTGAAATTTTATGTCGTTATTTTTATATGGCTTCTTTCTGTTTAATATTAGGCCTATCTATATTGTCTGTAAAACAAAAGTACTAACACTGATTTCTTAATATTGCACTTGTGTTTTAAATCTTAATAACATAATAGAGAGTTAAGAAGGAATACTCACTTAAATTCCATAGTAGTATAATATTTTACTGTATTAAGTGGATGAAACACATCATTCATAAAGAAAGTGATATTCCAAAGAAAGAGATTGAGTATGACATGATAAGTTGGAATTCATATTGATGGTATCTTTAGCCTTACAAAAGTAATCAATAAACTAATAAAAATAATACTACAGTACAAAGCAAAGTTACCTAGGTACTGTATATGTTTTAAGTGTAACTAATATTACATAACAAAACTCTTATCGCATTATGCTTTTAAGGTCATATTTGTGAGCAACTTCCTATTATCAGAATATTAAATTATTTTCTCGAAATGTGCTGAAGCTATAGAGCTGACATTTTTACAACACATGGGCACGTATCTTTTGCTTATGATGTAACAGTAGTTACTTTGTTAATTCATTTTCTTACAAACAATTTCCATGCGAATATTTTCAAAATGTTCAATACACTGTCTTCAGTAATACGTATATACGGTATATTAGATTTACGAAAACATTCTGTAAGGCTACTAAATAAATAGACTATACCTGAAAATTTCACTTTTCTATACGAAAAGTTGAGAAAATATTTCTTTTGAATAAAAAAATCAAACTTGTGAAAAATGAGCATTAAAATTGAAACTTATATTCTTATAATGCACTTATACTTCTCAGACAAATCTAAAAATTAACATGGATACAGTTTTAATAAATTCTCTTCCCTTTATCTATTGAATCAGTGCTGGCCATCCCTGTACATAGCTCGACGAAGCGGCATATACCACCTCTTTCGTCTGTCTCTTTCCTTTCCGCTGTAAAGCGCTCAGGCTCTCCTGGGCTCTAAAGCGCGCGCTTGCTCCTGTGGGCATCAATTGACATGCCTGGGGTACATTCTGGAGAACTCGGTAACATTCCAATCGCCATGAATCAGCCGAACACAAAACTCACATTGTGACAAAATCGCCATTATCTGTCACAGCGATGTTTTCGAATCTGTCATAGTTCGTAGCTGCGACGACAAAACCCTGTCATACTCCATCATAAGTACAGCACGAATCCATATCACATGAGGAAAGTATTATCACAAATAATATCACAAATAGTTATCATCTTGTAGGTAGATAATTCGCGAGGGTGTAACGCGAACGGATTATCCAAAGGAATGAGAACTCACGTGATATTTGAATAGGATTTTCCGCAAATAATAATAATCAATACCTTGTTAAGAAGAGGATAGCATAATTATATTGCTACCAAATAATATATTTAAGTTACTAGCTGAATATTTTCATTGGCAGGTATGGTCTTAGCCTCCTGCAATATGAAATTTATGAATAAATATTTGACTACAGTTATAGAAAATTTGATTAGTGAAGTAGTAAAATTAAACAAATATTTGAGGTTATAACTTTTTTTTTTATTTGAACATTCATTTAGCAAATTATCGTGAAAGTGACAATTTTATGATATTTTGACAAAACTAGTTCTCTAATATATTAATAAAATAATTTCTAATGTACAAAAATAGATTATATTTTGAAATTAAGATAGGGTAAACATTGGTAAATTCGTGGCAGTGGTTATTTCGTGATACTTTTTCTTTGCTCTTTCGTGAACTAACCAATGGTGTTACGAGATCCAAATTTCCGCCAAGGGATTGCGTATGTTGTCCAGTTTCCAGAAACATACAGCTAAGCTTTGTGTGACTATTGTAGTTGCTTCAGTGAGCTTTTATGTTTGGAGAGGGCAAGTTTGCGTCGACTTCTCAGGCATAAAAATTTTGTGGATGTTTGTAATTACATTAAAGGCTTATTACAAAAGGTATGCATATGATATTTGGTACAAAGATTTATTGTATCTTCATCAAATTTTAGGAAATGTTTTTGGAATTTTAGATATATCCGTAGTCGCCATATAGGCTTAGCTTTACTGATGGAAATCTTAGCTATTTGAGGCGAAATTTTGTTGAGCATTAAGTGTTACAATTTTTAAAATAGTATAAAATGTGTTACAATAGGAATTTTATAAATCTGAAGACAAGATGTCATAAAAAAAAGAAAACGGAGACGCAATGGGTTCAGTGTAGCTTCTGTTTGATTTGCTATCATGCTAAGTATCAATGATAAGTGCTAGATGACTTACTTGCAAGAATTGTGACAGAAAATGGAAAATGGCTCCACCATTTTGGACCGGAGACAGAGGCAGACAATAGAGTGGAATCATGCAAATTCACCAAAGAAATAGAAATTCTAAAGTACACCTTCGGCAGAAAACGTTATGGCTACTGTGTTTTTCGATTCAGAAGGACTCTTACTTGTGGACATCATGCCACACGGAACCACCATTAATTCTGACGGGTATGTTGCAACTCTCAAGAAACTTCAAGTTCGACTGAGTCGTGTTCGACGACATCGGGAGAAGCAGGATGTTCTGCTATTGCACGACAGCGCACAGCCATATGTCAGTCACAAGACCACAGAGCAGATCAGAAAATTCGGATAGACAACACTGAAACACCCGCCTTACAGTTCTGAACTGGCACCGTGGGAGTACCATCTCTTTGGTAAACTGAAGGATCCCTTCGCGGAACGAGGTTAGAAGATGACTCCCTTGTGCACGCAGCTAAAAAGTGGCTCAGACGTGTTCGTCCAGACTTTTACCGTGCTGGTCTGCAGGCCCTCGTTCCTAGGTTACGTAAGGCAGTTGAAAGGGACAGGGATTATGTGGAAAAGTGACATTTTGTTCCTTAAGGATGCATCTACATTCTGTGAAAATAGCAAAGCTGTAGGATAAAAATATAATTTTTAAACAAACGTTATGCATTACTTTTGGAGTTACCCTAGTAATATAGGCTATAGTAAAGTCCGTAATAAAAGTGTTCACCCTTTCAGGGCAAACAAGATCCCTTTTCAATTTCAATTTTTACTTTGATTTCATTCTTATTATGTGTTGATATGTATTTCTATGTTTTCTTGCCATGAATAGTATTAGACGGAGTTACTATGTTTTTTTTTTAAGTCTTGTAACAATAAATGAGAATTTCATTTGACTTTAATGAATTTTTCCACAATTCTTCTACCTCTCACGAAATTATCAATGCAATATCACGAAATTACCAAGGTTATCACGAAATAACCAACCTTTCAGCTTAAGCTGTAAAAGTTGTTTTTGGTACATATTCAAGAACGTATCCAATCTTTTATGTCTCCAGATTTGTACAGCAAGTTATGGTCTTTTAGATGAAAAAATCGGAATAAGGATATATTTATACACTTGCATTTCAAATTAGTTTTCATGAAATTATCATGAAATTACCAATGTTTACCCTATTTAATGCTCACATTTGCTAGAACGGCCGTCACGCAATATCACTGCCCACTATTTTGTTATGGAAACCAGCGAATAGGGATTACAAAGAAT